>NC_083637.1:23883506-23978506 GCF_963576545.1 Limanda limanda | reverse complement strand
GTTGTGATTTCAGCAGAGGTTTTCCTTTTGTTAAGCTCTGTTTATTGCTATGAACATTTTTGTTTCTCAGTGAGCTGAAGTGGTTGGAGGAGAAGAAACAGGTGCTATTAGCGGCCAGTGATCGCGCTGAACGACTTCAAATGGACAAGGAGAAAATATCAGAGCTGAGGTGAGCATGGTGGCAAAGTCACACAGAACCAGAGGACTCTACGCTATGAGGTGCATCTCAACATGTGAAGTGCCGTAAAAATGTGGGAAGAGGGAAAAATTATGTAAAAAATAATTGAAACATGCTTTCCACAGTGTACTGCGGGACACCAAGGCCAAAATCCAGAAAATGAAGGTGTACCAGGAGACGTTGATGGAGTGTCTGGGGGACGTCCTGGAAAAGCATGCTCCTCTCCCTCAGATTGAATTCAGTACAAACAGGAAGAAGACGGTGCAGTGGCCTGCGTTGTGTTGTCTGATTGAGCATTTACAGACTGTCAACATGTAAATATCTGTGCTGTTACTGCTTCTGTGCTGCTTACAATCGTTTGTTTTTTCATTTTCAGAACATTGACCTGGGGATAAATGGAAACTTGATTTCACTTAATGAAATCCTGGAGGTAAGTTTTTATGCACCACATAATAAGAATTGAATTGAGTTTTTGTAAAACCATCTGATATTAAGCTTTGTTCATCCTAACAGATGCTTACTGTCAGTTAGTCTTATTCTGAAAAGGGAATTGAAGACATTTTCAGAGATTATTATTTGAACAACAGAGCCACGAGGGCAAATACATTTTTCACCCTGACTTTAATGAGTTTCGTTATTCTGTCAGGATAAGAGTGAATAGTAAGAGCAACATGCCGCCCACACAAAAAAAAATATCTTACCCGAATCCCTGACTTGCCTTGTTAAAGAAAGTGAGAAAACATAACTAGGACCCATCTCCTTAAAGGTCCAGTCTGTAAAATATAGGTAAAAGGTTCTATAGGCAGAAATTGAATATAAAATAATACTACTGATGTATTAACTCTTGTGTTTTATTTAAGTTACACAAATTGTTGTTTTCTTTACCCTAGAATGGGCCCTTTATATTTGAATACTTTATGTTTACATCAGGAGCGGGTCCTCTCTCTGTAGGCCACCGTGTTCTTTACAGTCGTCCAAACTGGATAAAGAAGTTTTCATGAAAACTGAAGGCTACTGATGGTTCCCCAGTTGTGCAGATCGCTTAATTTTAATACTGTATTGGTATTTTAATTTTTCATAGCACGTCTAAAAAACTTAAAAAAACAAGCATGTTGTGATGCACCTGTGGTAGCTACTGAATGGTGCAGTATTTTACAATAATAAACACAATGTCTATACTTTAGTTGTTTATATTTCCTATAGAGTTATAGTCATACTCCCACCCCAACCATATAAACTCCCTGCACTCCACATATAGTACAATAATGAATGTGTGTATGTCATACTTATTTTCAGCCACAAATATAGCTGAGTATGAGGCAATGACCCATACCATTTAAACATAAATATCCTTTATTTGGGCGTGAGGCAGATCTCTTGTCATCTCTCTCCTTCTCCTGTCTAAATCTAGTGTTTTATGTTTCACTGAAAAAGTTATCATCTTGCACTATGATTGTAGATGTGCTTAACCCAAGTCTCACCTCTATCTCCTGTTCCCCCGAAGGTGCTCATGAACAAGGTCCTGAGCACACCACACGACACCTATGTGACGATAGATGACACATTCTGGCCACCGTACATAGAGCTGCTTCTCCGCTACGGGATTGCAGTGAGGCACCAGGAGAATCACTTCAAGATCCGCCTGGAGACCTTCTTTTAGGACAGTGGTGCATTAGCCATCTCAGGCACCATTTGTAAGTGTTTCTAATTCCAGTCGCCTTGTACAGTCCTGCTGTTGTGTATATATATATATATATGTGTGTGTGTGTGTCTGTGTGTGTGCGAAAGCTGATATGAAGACAGCTGTTAAAGCAACAAGGCTTGTACGTTTCTGTATGTGTATGTCTGTTGTAGAGTGCATATTAAAGATAGCATTTCCTGAAATGCCCATTTAGGCTTTATACAAGTAGGTTTTATGTTAAGATCCCATTTGTACAGAATAACCATGGACTATTTTACATTTAACATATCCTTTTGTCTAAATATTTCCCTGGATTATAGTTCCATAACTGTTTTCATTTGCCAGGTTCAATTTGTAATAAACAATGTATAGTATGTAAGTGTTTATCAGTGTCCTTGAAATTCTTATATTCAGTTTTATTTAGAGTGTACAAAACGTTTGAGGCCTATAGATATACCTGTATATATGTACAAGTTATTCACTAGATTGTTTTTTATTTTCTTGTTCATATTCAATAAACTTTGGAGCTGATGTGATGCTATGTTGCCTTCATTGGATGATTATCTAATCTCAAAGCACTTGGTTTGAGACCTTACAATATAATAGATGAACACAACAGTTCCCCCTTTAGAACCAGACCCACTGTGAGCGGCCATCTGCCTCTACCGGTTGTGTTGAGTGGAGAAGACATTAGGAAAAGAGGAGTTAGTTCCTGGTGCAGTTCTCGTGACAACTTGTGATAGCTGCAGTGACAGCAGGAGTAACTAGGAGGAGGATAACAGCAGAATCTATAGAGAAAAAACACGGAGTAAATTATGCTGTTTCGAGTTTGAATGTCGGGGCTAATGGACACTTGTATGACAGCACACGAGCAGTATGGAGGGGATTTTAGTTTTTTTTTATGTTTTTATACATTTGAAGGAGTCCCAAATTACCTCAATTGGAATTGTATTTGGCTGCAATGCTGTTTATCCCTGAAACTCCAAAAGTTTTGTGGACTCAAACACTTCACCCACCCCGGAATTTTCATTTTGGGTGAACTATCCCTTTAAGCACCTAGGAATGGTTGTTATAGCACAATTAATAAATTATATTTATAGATGTAATGATTTTATCAATGATTTTACCTGTTGATAGTTAGACTTACACTACTACTAATAATAATAACACTATAATAATAGGTGAGTGGTGTCAGATCTGCAGCTCTGGAGTCTGAGAGAGAATGTCTCCAGTAAATGTATCACTGACAAAGAGCTGATAAACTCATGATGGATTTTTGATAAAAAAAATGAAAAACTTAATTCACAAAAAAAACACCGTGCGTCACACGACGTCAGCACCGTCGTCCAATCCGGTGACGCCGCCGCGTCAGCGCTAGAATTCCTGTGGGCGGAGTCAGGATTCCGGTTCCGGGTGTTTTCATTTCCCTACTCGGAGGCGTCCGGTCCTCTGATTATGGTCTTTTACCAGAAACGACTTTCGATCGACTGATTCTCGCAGATCTCTCCTCGTCGCTAACGCCCCGCCGCCGCCGCCGCGAACATGGCGACCCGCTCGGAGAGAGAGAAGGCCCTGAAGCTGAACGAGCAGCACCAGGCCATCCTGTCCAAAATGCTGAGGGAGGACGACAACAAGTACTGCGCCGACTGCGAGGCGAAAGGTGCGAGGCTCACACCGTCGACTCGTCGTTTCCCCTCTTCCTCCACAAAGTTCACACTTTCACTCGGACTCCGCCGCTAACGCCGAGGAGCGACACAACATAGAATAGCCTGGCTAAGCTAACCCGCTAGTTCGCCACTGGCTCGGTTCAGTCAGATGACACCTCTTCCCCCCTGGGCTAAACTAAGTGGCTAACCATTGAGCTAACTTCTCTAAACCAACATAAGCTCCCCGGAAGCGTCCCTGCCCCGCCGGCTCCAGCAGCTCGGGCTCCGGGGTGTTACAGGCGTCTGACTTCCGGTGGTAGCTCCTCCACTGAAACCACCCAGTGATCTCCGTGTTGGCTCTTTAATAAAGAGTTCAAAGTCTGTATGTCAACGTGTTTCTTCACGCATCTCTCGGTTTAAAAACAAAATCCCCTTTGTTGCTCTTTTCTTCGCCAGGTCCAAGATGGGCATCCTGGAATCTGGGAGTGTTCATGTGCATCCGGTGTGCGGGCATCCACAGAAACCTGGGGGTGCACATATCCAGAGTGAAGTCAGTCAACCTGGACCAATGGACCTCGGAGCAGATCCAGGTACTGTTTGCTCGTTGATCAGACAAGATACACATCGTTCATCCATGTTGGGGAAATCCACTTGTAGCAGCAGGTCGTCTAAACGAGAGATCAATAGAGTAGACAAAGGAATTGAGAATGAAAAGGCACAATTATATACAAATATGGAGAATATTAACATTATATGCACTCTTTTTATACTGCGTTGTTGTGACTCAAGGGTTAGAGCCGGTCGTCCACTTAACAGAAGGTTGCAGGCTTTTCAGTTCCTCAAACCGGTTACCATTTCCAATTTCACAGTTTACATTGACTCACTAGTGTGGATCAAGTGTCCTCCCTTTCCCATGATGCAACTTGATAGCCTGCTAGGCTGCCGCATCAGGTCATTTGGACGTTACCATAACTACCGGTTTTCATCTTGCAAATAACCATTAATGAGACTATTCCAGTCATAAATTCAACTGTGAAGCACTTTTTCTGAAAGCTTCTATATAAACCCCAACTTTTTAATACAATTGTGTGGCAGATATTAATGACTCACATCAGACAGGGTAGTTTAACCCAAATTTGAGAATCTCTCCCATCTTCACCCTCCAGCCTTCCACCAGCCCTGCACAGTATACTGTACACTCACCTCTCATAAACTCCACACCCCTGGTTTGCAACACAAGCTTTTCCCTAATGTGTCAAGCCGAGATAACCAAAAAACTGTGATAACACCCACAGGGTTATTTTCTCATACATCAGAAAGCGTCTTCTTTTTTTCACTGGCTTAGCAGGACGAGTGATGATGAGCAAACCAATAAAATCAGAGTGGAGAACCCCTGTAAATATTTCAGTGTGCCTTTATGAAAAGTTTCCCTCTTCCTATTAACCCTTCTGTCTTTCCTTTTAATTTCAGAGTATACAGGATATGGGTAACACCAGGGCCAGGCAGCTTTATGAGGCCAACCTTCCAGATAGCTTCAGAAGACCTCAAACAGACCAGTATCCTTCAGCCAGAGAACATTCACGTGAAAAAAGTGAAATGATGTAGAGAAAGTCATTTGTTTTGAGTTTGTATGTTGCCTCTTTTTCCTTTAACTCTGGCCCCAGAGCAGTGGAATTCTTCATCAGGGATAAATATGAGAAGAAGAAATATTACAGCAAGAATGTGACCAATGGGAGCAGTGTAAGTACAAACAAAAGTGTTTAATATTTCAACATAACGTTGATTAAGCTCCTCCATCAATGTTTTTTGTGTTTGTCGGTGGTTCATGTTGAGTTTCTTTTGTGTTTTCAGCCTAAAGACAGTAAGAAAGAGAGGGAGCCAGACAGAGGAACCAAGGTGTCATCCTACACCAAGGTATCACAACACATCACTTTGTGAATAGATTTCTATAGACATGCTCCTCTGCACTGTTTTTGACCCATTCTGACAATTCTTTATTTTTTAAAGAGTGAAGAGACCAGGCCAGTTCCCAAAATCAGTCCCTCAAAGACTATAGAACCTGCTGTGAACCTACTAGGCCTTGGTGAGTGTCCTTTACCTGGAAATAAAAACAATCTGAAATAAACAGTGTGACGGAGATATTGCTCATGGAGTGAGGCAGACTATGACCTCAGCATGTAATTGTTGACATAACAAATGACTGGACAAACTTGTTAAGCTGGTTGTTACATGTTCATGGACTTGGGTTGTCATGATGTGTTATTGATCCTTATTTACTGTAGGAACAACAGTGTATTCATATAGGATGGGTTAAGGTTGGCTTACACTGTTTGGGTGTAGCATGTTGGTGTTGTGTTCTGCCTCAGATTGTGTATCAATGTTCCCTCACAGCAGAGGAGAGCTGCCCTGGGCTGTGATAGTGTGGTTCAGGATTCAGCCGGGGCCAAACCCTGACTGTCCCCCACAGGATTGATCCAGTCCGGTGATAGCACGAGTGCACCTTCATGCGCACACAAATCGCCCTCATGTAAAACAAAAAACAAATGACAGAAGTTCCCGCGTGTAAGAGAACAGCATTGAATTTGAGTGACACTAGTGGTTAAGCGCACAGTTGTAGCTGAAACTACTAGGTCTGGCTGTCTGTGTGGAACTACATGAGCTGGAGGACACGTTTGCAAGAGGGAGAATGAGCATATAATGAGCAAATAGCATTGCAGACAGCTTTACAAGCAAACAACTACCCTAGAGATCTCTAATGCTATTAAGAGAAGCATACATTTTCTTATGGGTCATTATAAAACGGTGGCAGGACAAATTAGAACATGGTGGGCAGCCACGGCTAGACAACAGGTGGGAAACACTGCTGTCCCCGTCTTCAGTTTGTGTTGTCACTGCACAGGCTGGTGTATTGTCCCCAGTGCAAGGGTGCACACATTAGAAATGCCATCTTGCCATCTTTTGTGTTGAGTGTGAGAGTTGCAATACTTTGTTGAGCTCCTCAGAATTTCTGTGTACACATAAATGCCTCTGTGCAAGCTTTTAGTTTGCACGCCATCTACAGAGGCCTGGGCCACGGTGTCCTGTGCGAGTATGAACAAGGTTTAAACATGTTGATGCGTATTAATCAGGCCATTGACTTCAGAGATCTTCTTTAAAAGGCTCTTTCAGATCGTTATAAGTGCCTGTGTAACACAGGAAGTGTGTGTCTGTACATTCCCTTAAAGACAGAACCCTCAAGGTTCTGGGATCTGCTGAGCTGTAATGAAGTCTGCTGTTCTTTTAAGTTTCGGCTAATACAAACAATATAAGTCCCCCCCCCCACTGCTTTGCATTAACTTTCTACCAGTAAACCACCATTCTCCAGAGGAAGTGCCACAGCTGCGCACTCACCCACCATAGAGAAGTAACTTCCTGTTTCACTTTCAATGCGGGTCTAGACCTTTTTAGTGCTTTTATTTTGGAGGATCAGTGTTAAATATCACAGTGATAAGAAAGAAGACAAAATAATTTCCAGTGATAGCACAGCACAGGCATCTTAATCCTATGAAGCAGTGGCGAGTGAGGTCATTTTGGTTTTCATAATTTAGGTTTGCTCATGGATCCACTGCTGTGTCAGTTGTTCAGTGGTTAGTTGTTATGTGGGTATTTCTGTTTGGACATATATCTGTTTAAATCTGCTGTTTTTCATAATCGTATGTTCGGGTAGAACTACATGTTATTGTTTTCATTGTATTTGATTTGTGTCCTGTCTTTTAAATGCAACATCTCTGGTGTTAGTAATTAAACGACAACACTTCATTATGGCTGTTTCATTTACAATGTTGAGGTAATGGCGTTTCTGCCACTGATTGGAGGGGTTTTGCAAGGTCTGGATGGGAGGTTTATTTTTATTTTAGTTTTGTGGCTGATGAGCTACTATGTGTAAGCTGATTAATTTTTTATGGACTAGCCATTATCCTCACTGTGTTGGCAGTTGTGCAGCAGTGGGAGGGCACTGCAGTTAAATAAATACAAATGGTACACAGTCCACCTCCAGTAAACAGGAGATCTGCTGCTTTGAAACCACTTTTCTCTGCAGTTAGAGGTTGTATTAGGATTTAATAGAGTAGGATTTTAAAGATGCAGGTAGAATATCATTGAGAACTCATCAGTGAATTATGATGAATTCTTACAGTGTTTCCTTTCCTAATGGTGTATGGTAATGTTACACCTGTAAAACCCGTTTTTTCCCTTTTCTTACACAGACGCACCAACAGCTGCATCAGCTAACAATGGTAGCACGAGCACAAGCCAGAACAACAATGACCTGGATATATTCGGCCCCATGGTATCCAACCCCCTCCCGGCGTCCTCATCCGCTCCTCAGTTTCCTCAGGTAAAACCAAACAATAACTCCCAAGTACAGATTTAGTGCTAATTTCTAAATATTGCTCAGCGGGGTCGAACATTAATGGTCGTCTTGGTGTAAAACAAAAATTAAATGTGCGATAAAAAAATAAAAAGTCAAATGATTATCAGCAGCAGGGTTGGGCCACAGGACGGCAACAACCCAGATGGATGGCCTCAAATGTAATACAGGCTCGGACGCAATAACGAAAATAAACCCAGCAAATCAGGTTTATGACTTAACATGAAAAATTACGCTGCAACAAATCATCATTTACACTAGCCATTCATTTATTGATGATTATTTTTCCAAAAATGGTGATACATGCTCAAATCGAGTCCTTCGAAGCACATCTTTTCTGACCAGCACACACCAAACACATTTACAACAGTAGAAGCAGGGAAAAGCAGCAAACCCTCATATTTGAGAGGAGCAATATGTATTTATAATGACAATTTTAAACAATGATGATGTTTAGATGTTTGACAATATAATTTATTGACTAGTTTTTCCCCTTTTTTACATAGTTTACTGTGCTCTTGTTCGGGCTGCCCATGTTTACGTCTACCCGACTGAAATATCTCTGCGGGAAGTTTTTTCTGCCTTTGTTGTAAATTACCCCGTTTGCTTCGTTACCAAGCAAATCCACTGTCTAAATGTATTTTGTATGAAAATATTTTTCTATCTTGTGTTTTTTTATTACCGAAGTTGAGCCCTCTTGAATGTAATAACTGGGCTTCACAGAGAGAGATATACAGGGGAGAAGATGAAACAAGTCTGTGTGTGTGTGACAGAAGAAGAGTAAAACCAGACCTTTGTTATGTATGAAATATAAACTCATGGTGCTACTTAACTGTGTCTTGGCACAGGTACTGCGACTAAAATAACTTGTGAGATGTTGGGGATTTAATTAACCTTTTTTATGGCTGAACAAGCTACGACCAGGCCACAGCTGAATTATGGGATGTTATTGTGCAGCACAGACAATTTTCACTCACTCCATTTATTTCTGGATAAAATGTGGAAACCATCCTGTTAATTTTGGCTAAATACAGCTCGTGGCTGTTTGCCCATGTGTGACAACCAGGTCCAAAAACGGCCCAGACTCACAGTTATTCTAGTATGTAGTCTCTGTAAACAGATTTTGCATGTGAGTTTGAATAATCTCTGAGGAACTAGACTTTTGGACGGAAATGCTTCTGGTTACCATATCTAGTTTGACTAGTCACGTTTAAGCAGGTTTTGGTTGCCTGCAGGTAAACAGTCCGTGTGTAGAGCAGAGGCGGAACACAAGGACAGAAATGCATCAGCTCTGGGCGTTTTCGTTTATTTGCATTCATAAAGAGATAGCTGCTTATAGAAAGTAGCCAAAATGTCTGTGTTTGTGTTTGAGGAAATTCAAACCCTTCCACCTAAAAGCTTTGAGTCCATCCTTAAAATGGACTAATTGATTTTATCTCTATTTTTGCTGGGTGATGTTTTGTATTTTTAATACAAAACAGTTAAATAATTATTTTAAGGGTTTAACTCATTAAATCAGATTTTTCATCACCAAAACCGTTGACGCTCACCTCTGGATTTCCTCCCTCTCTCCAGGTGAGCTCCAGTAACGCGGCCAGCACTCCAACACAAGCTCCCGCAGCAGGAGTGGGAACCAGCTCAGCGTCGGGGCAGGGAGAGCTCGACCTGTTCAGCGACAGCAGTAGCACCACTAAAACAGATGACACGGTCAAGAAGCCCCTGTCCAAGGATTCCATCCTGTCCCTCTATGGAACCAACAGCATGTCCCACCCGCAGCCCACTGGTGAGATCTGAAGCCGTCTGAAATTCATCAAAACACAAGCTGATGTGAAATACCGCTGTATAAACCACCATGCACTGTCACCTATTTTTAAAATGACGGTTACATCCTTACATCACCAAGGGGTCCAGGCCTACAAAAACAATACTTTTTTAATAGCTTGAGAAAAATATCAAAAAAACGTTTCTAAAGGCAAAGAAGCCTATCAAATGTAAAATGTTGTCTTCCCAGTTATATCCCAGAAGTTTGACAGTTTGTCTTAAATAAGCAATATTTTAATTTAAATAAGGAACTTTCTGGTCACATTTAGGTTTGTCCCAAACAATTGCTGTGTTTAATACCCAGCCCTGGTCCCCTCTGTTTGAACCACTCTGCTCTGTGGTTGCTGGACACGCACATAACAACGTTTTATCATCATTTGTTTAGTGAATAAAGCCAAAGTCTGTTTTTCTCAGCTGCAGATTGAATCTCTGCTTGTCCGTCCATGAATATTTCTTCTTAGTGTTTTTTAGCTTTGCCATCTCTCCTCTCAGCTGTGGTAACATGTTTTTTTTGCCAAGCAACACCACTGGTTTCCAGACAGAGGGAATAGAATTTTCCAACTCGATAGCACAGAAGTTTCCCAATACTTCTGCCTGAAATACAAACAAATGTGTCTCAAACAAATTAGTTTACAGCCAAATATTTAACACGCTCTGGAAATCATCCTCATCTAACACATACAGATACTGGGATGTAATATTAGTTTGCATAACGTTGTTCCTCTTTTTCCTTCGTCGTCCCTCAGCTGGCATGTTCATGGGCCCCTCCCAGATGCAGTTCCCTGTCCAGGCCCCTGCTGGTTACCAGGCCTTCCCCGGCATGGGCACAGCTATGCCATCCACAACCGTCATGGGTGCCATGATGGCTCAGAGCGGGGCAGCCATGATGGGGCCCAGCCCGGGCATGATGGTCGGGATGACAATGACCAACGGCTTCATGGGAAATGCGCCCGCCACTGGTGTGATGGGTATGGCCCCGAGAATGATGGGACCACAGGGCGGAGCGATGCCTGCAGGCATGGTGCCTGCTCAGGGCATGTACGCCATCCAGCCCGGGCAGCAGGCCCAGTGGAACATGGGTCAGGTACGGACACACTGTCACTGCAGCTCTCATGAGATTATGTAACAAACAAGCAGCGCAACAGTAAATCTTGTATTGTCGGGTTGTGTCAGGTGTTTGAAACTTCTCTGAAACCGGTGACCGCACCCAGCTGTGGTGATGCATTACACAATGGTGCATTGTGAGAAGCCATACTGGACGGGGCGGGGGCAAAGCATTTAACCACCACTAGATGGCAGCACAAGCATGCTTTTAGAAATGGAGCTGCAGCACAAATCCCCACTCAATTCATTATCTTATCATCTTTCCAGTTTATCCCATAGAGTTCATTAGCGTATCGCAGGTTTTTAAAAAATAAATAAGGTACTTTTTGTTTAAAAAGGTTTTAAACAGCAACAGGAATGTCTTAAAAAACAAAAATAACCTTTCCTGACTTTGGGGGAAGTTTAAAGAGTTGTGACCTTTTGCAGTCTGACATCCAATGGCATATCAATTATATCGCCTCCCATTATTAGTATGATTGTTAGTATAAATATTTTCCTTTTTTATTTTTAAATACTACCTGCTAAACTGTATAGTCCATAATGCAGCACAGCAATGTTAAAGCTTCTTCAACCAGTTTACTACACCTTGACGGAATTTCTTGGCAGAAATATTCACACTCACTCACACAGTTGTCTTTAAACATAGCAAAACTGCTAGAGTACGTTTTAAATTTGCTTTATATTAACTACAATAAGAGGCTAAATATCTACAAACCTTGTGCCATTATCAGCCAGGTGTAATACACACCTTCCATTTTATCTAACGTCTTTTTCTTTACCTACACTACCCTTTCAAAATAAAAGTATATTGTATCTCCTACCATTTCTAAATAAAAGGTACCGACTTCAAAAGTGCCTATGTTTGGACAAAATTAACACAGATTTCAGAAGATATCTTTATCTAAAATATATTATCATGGAAACAACATATTATTTAGGTCATTTACAGGCAAAATGTGTGAATATATTAAACATAAAAATATGATTAATTTGGATAATCATGTCTCAATAAATCTTGAGACCGGGTTCTCTACTCTTCAGTACAAGCTAGGGTCATAAATCAGTTATTGTATGTTTCATCGATGTTAATTTTCCAGTGTTGCTCCTCTGTCTAACATCTGCAGATGAACCAGCAGATGTCAGGGATGACTCTGAACGGTGCAGGAGGTCAGATGACCTTTGGCCAGCCTCAGTCAGCCATGGGCGGTTGGGCAGCAGCTGGATCAGGCCAGACTCTGAGCACACAGCTATGGAAGTGAGCCGTGGAGCAGGTCGATGGTCAGGCTGAGTAAGAGTCGAGGTTGCAGAAAGTGCAAATGTATATCTTGTGCTTCTCTGTGCTTCACTATGAACTGATGCCTATCTCCATCACTGTCCAGCCTTCAGAACATGAAAATTGTATCTCTTTTTTTTTCTCCTCCTTCTCCCTCTCTCTCTCTCTCTCTCTTTCTCTCTATTGTGTGAGTGAATTGGGAGTCATGCAGGATTACAGCCTGGCAGTTTCTGCCTGTCGTATGGTTTTTGAACATAACTTTTATTTTCCTTTTTTGGAAAAGAAAAACTACAAGGAGATAACAGTCCCAACAAAAATGATATCGACATATCAGAAAAGCTGCAGGACCAGTTACACAAGCTTTTATTGTATCACTGTATCATTATAAGATTGTAGAACATTTAAATGAATCATATTTAAAGGGAGAAGATATGACTCTTCTAGTCTCAGTACTGCTCCCAAATGTACAGCGCTGTATAACCTTCTTTTAAAGTACTTGTGGTTCCCCTATAAAATTAAAGTGATAATAAATAATATGCTTTGATGTGTCGTCTATCATTCACCTATTGTGCTTGTTAAAAGGCTGGAAACTAAGATTCTGTTAATACTGTTAATGAGGGTTGGTGTTAATATGAAGGTCTCACTTGTACTAATGCAAAACTGTGGGGTCGTGAGAGAGAGGAGGATGGTCACAAGATGATTTCCAGAAATATTATACAATTTTTAAATATCTTGCAGGATCGTATTTTAGCCATACTTTTTTCCAAAAGCTAAAACATACTAGGTATATTTCAAATAAAACCATGGCGATGATAATCTGCCTTTGATTGTCTTTGTTTACATCATGTGACCCCTGAGGAGATTCTGACAGATTGGTGGTTGCATCAGTTGCAACAGGTCATTAAACAGCACCACAGGAAATTACGCAACATGATCACTTTGGGGATTTTTTTTGTTTGTTAACTTGATAAAATCAGTTTCCTGAGGGGTCACATGTCGCTTGCTCAGTCATTTTAGGGGTCATAGGCGGAAATGTTTGGGAACCTCTGTTTTCATGTACAGTTACATTTATTTGGATTGTGTCAACCACAACAAACACAATGGAGGAGTGTTATTTTAATAGTAAAAGTTGGTTATTTATTTAGTAAAGCTTAATCTTGGTTTTAGAGAACCAGTCCAATCAGTGTGTTGGTGGAGAACATGGCTCACAACATAGTGGAAAGGGGAACTGTGTTTGTGCCGTTGGGTTGGAATTAATTCAGTGGGAATCCTGGTGTGTTTGGTAGGAAATACCAAAACAACTGCACATGCAGGGACACACTTCATCTCCCATTTGATCCAGGTTTCCACTGAAGTACTGTATCCAATACAGCATACTGAGTAAAGGTGCTTGTACATATGTGGTCTGGATTACAGATCCACTTTAAGATTGATATAAGACCATCACAGGACACTAGGAGAGTCATTTGAATATCCCAAAGAAAATATTTCCACTTGGATGATTTAACGATGGAGACTGAAGAAAGTGATTTGTGTGCAGCTCCTGGAGACAGTTTCATCCCCCAGGCCGTAAGACTTTTAAACCCCTCTGAACTGCAGTAACTCCATCAAACCAGCACCCTGGCATATTTGCACAAGCACCGTAATAAGCATATTTGAATATTTGCACTACTGCACAAATTGAACTATTGTTGCTCTATTTTTCTCTTCGTCTGTAAAGATATATATTTAGATATATATTTTATTTTCTATGTTAAA
The DNA here is from genome assembly GCF_963576545.1 of Limanda limanda. Classification (NCBI taxonomy): domain Eukaryota; kingdom Metazoa; phylum Chordata; class Actinopteri; order Pleuronectiformes; family Pleuronectidae; genus Limanda; species Limanda limanda. The sequence goes on along the minus strand of NC_083637.1, from coordinate 23,964,637 downwards.
TTTTTGAAATTCTATTTTATTGATATTCTATTTTATTCTATTTTATACTATTTCTATTTTTATTTTATTTTTTTGGTTGAAATTACTGAGCATTGCTTAAAGAGAGCCTGTGACCCAAGTATTTCATTGCCAGTGACTGCTTCATGTTATCTCTGTGCATTTGACAATAAAAAATCTTGAATCTTGAATCTTGGAGGTTCAACAGTCAACACTGTCCTGTCCTACTGTAAGCAATTCCTGTTCCAGCCCTCAAGGTGGCAGTATTGTCATGTTTAAAACTGCTTCACAGCAAATGCACATTCACACGTGATCTATCTGATCTGAAAACATTGCTCTTTAAAGGTTTGGTGGGTTCTAACTGTGACATGGTCACTGTGGGCAGTGAGTACTTCGCACTGAAGACAGTTCCTGTGTGTCACATGTCTGCTTGTAGAGAACAGAGTGAAAAAAGATTTGAACGATTTCAAAGTTGTGTATGGTTCTTTGTAGACTCTCACTGAACTGAGTCGTCTTCCATCGTCGAAGCTGTTGCTGCATTGTTAAAAACAAATACCCACCTCACTTCCATTTCATAGTCTTACAATTCTAACAATCGATCCTCACATGGCAACACATCTTAATCTTAAACCAGTTTGCTGATATTGTATAGAAATCTATATCTGCAATCTATATTTGCTAAATAGGTTGCTCTACTTCTGAACCAATGTGTTGTGAAAGGTTCGACATCTGTTTTTCCAGGAGGTTGGAAAGAGGTTGCTGGTGAACACCCGTCCTGTGGTTTAAACATACAGACCAGCAGCTGGTGGCAGCATTGTCTTAACTTCTGCAGGAGAAGCAGGGAGGTGCCCTGTTTACAGCCTGTGACCAATAAGAGCTACAATTCAATATGTTGCTCACACTAAATGCAGACTGTCCAGTGCCTACGTGCATGTTCTCTCATTATCATTTCTCTTTAATTTACTTTGATTGTAATTGTAGGTGCCCTGGTTTCATGGCTTCTTTTCCCCCTTCTGAACATTTGTGACGGTGCTACATCAGGAAAATCTGCTTCTCTATGTACCACTGCTTTTTTCGAACAACTGGTGCAATGAATGAGCTTTTGTTTAAGTTTATTAGGACCCTTCAAGTTACATGAACTCAAGCTTACAGCATTTGGAAACTCCGAGTCACTCTTCAGTAGCAGCAGTAGAAGTTTTGTAGGGAAAATGTGCCTCATGCTGCCTCTGAGAGGTTTTCATCAGTGGTTCTTTCACTGGATATTACTCTCACAGTTTATGAATCTTAGAGGGGGACTTCAAGAGAATGCTTTACCGTATAAACAAACTTTATCCAAACAGTGCATGCTGGAAGTACACATACCAGCCCACACGGAGGCATTCAAAGTGACTGTAGTCTATAATAATGAGTTCTGCAGACACTACAATACAAAAATGAACCAGGATCAGACGTATTGTTTAAACAAGCTCTCCTTTTTCGATTGCATGCAGTTTAGATGGAGTACTGCTAAGCTGCAGTAAGCACCGAGAGCCCCGCCCAGGTGGCTCCATCCTGGTCTTCAAGCTCTCAGAATTACAAGTAGGGTGTGGTCCCTCAAACCAGCCCTACATAATGAACACCCACCTTTCAGGCACCATGCATTGCTCAGTCAGAGCCACGTGCATTCTTAATGAAACAGCACTGGTAACCCACAATGGTCATAGTCGATGACTGTATTTTTAATGCTGGGAACAGACTGATTGTGACTGGTCTGGCTTGCACATGGTGAACAAACTCCCGTCCGTGCAAATGGATGAAAAATCACACCTGTCTCACGCCTGGCCGGCCCTGAAAGCCCCTCAAACGTTCTTGGCCTGGTTCCGCTCTCCACCTCTCAACTGTTCCTACGCCTCGCTGCAGCTCAGTAGCCCGGCTTGACAACTTTCACAGTGAGATCCGATGCCATAGAGCGTCTGAGACCTTTAGCGAGGACATTCGGCATTCCTCTCAGCTTGTGTGTCAAACCTAACACTGGTTGAGAATAGAGTCCGCCAGCCGAGTGAAGAATGTCTCCCCCACCCCTCTCTCTCTCTCCAGGCCCTTGATGGACTTTCTGACCCTGAGACGGCAACATTCCTGCCGATACGGACTTCAAAATGTGGTTTAAGTGCTGCGGACATGATTAATACTTAACTAAACATCTCTCTGATATGAGAACGCAGTGTGATTTCGTAAAATACCACAGTGAGATACAGCAGGCCTACAGTCAAGTCAGCTCTCTGATAAGACTTTTTGCTTTTGCCGAGAGTATTTCCCAAGGTGTTGAACTACCTCTTAACTTTAACTGCTGTTTTCTGTGTAACTGAACCTGTTGAACGCTAACAACATATTGTGGTTGTGACACAGCTAGGGATTCAGTTTCGGAAACGTTAAACTGTTGCACACACTGTGGGAAAGTCACCGTTGCCTCCGCAGTTTGACAATATCAAGAGAGACAGCATCAAAGCATCTAAACAATGATGGCCTTCATCTTTCTCCCAATGAACTTGGCATTAATGCAACTAGACTGAAGTCTTGTGATATGTAGTGAGTAACGTCTTCGCCTCTGCCATGATCTCACTCTGCGTTAGCCCTGGGCTAGCCTGGGCTGGCAGACAGCCACGACGAGGAGAAAAAATAGAAATGACTGCCGGCGAATTGGCGTCTGATCGTGTTCCTTTGTTCAGCCACACGCAGTCTGCCTTTTTATGCTGTGATTTCTTGTCTGCCTTCGCCTTATCCAGCAGTCATCACAAGCCCACATTTTGTAGTAGTAATTCTTAATGACAGCTCTTTATACCAAGGTGAGGCTCTGCTACAAATTGAAGCTAATCCTCTCGCACTCCCATTTCCGGCTCTGCAGCCTGGGTGGTGGTTCAGTAATCATTCATAAAACAGCTCAATAAAAGGAAGACAATGTAGTTGTATTGCTTCTGAAATACTAGCTCCTTGTTTAGCTGCAGTTTGTACTGCACCGCTCAACATACTTGGCTCTAGAGCAAATAGATTGAGATGATTGGAATTGTGGAATGACTCCTCCACTGTAGCTTGGTTCAATTCCAGAGACAGTCTTAACTCAGGCTATCATAACAATTCAGATAGTGATGTAACTAACACTTCTGCATTGAGGTAAATTGTGTTTATTGTCTACAGGTATGTATGTTTATAAGATGATCGAGCTTGCGATTGGTCGAGCTTGTCTGTCGGGGAGGCTTCATTTCTACATAGTGGGAGGAAGTGGAGAGGTGTCGTCCATCTTGATAAACAGTCTATTGCCTTGTCTGCACCACTGTGGATATTGTTTTAAAGGATATTTTACTCTCACTTTAAAAAAGAAATCTCCTTCCACACAACCTTTGCTTTACAAAAGAAATCGGTCCAGACAAGAACATAAAAGGGACAAAGATGCTCAAACAAGCATGCCAGGCCAGAAGATAGAGATTTTATTCAGCGGATTAATTAGATTCTTCTTCTCGTTTGTTATCCACTAGCAAACTGAGAAAATCGAAAGAACAAATTTATAGTTTTCGTTTTTGTTGTTGTTCCTTGCATATCTTCATAGCACAAAAAGGTGCGCATGCTCAAAGTAAACTGTGTCATTGTTTCCCAAACCTACAAATTTACATGTACAACACAGATACATATTTTGCATACAGAGATGAGAATATTTATCATCTACCCCTCCACGAGTCAGCCAACAAGCATGTTTCTCAAAATGTCAAACTATTTCTCAACTATTTACACTGTCTCAAGCCATTTCTGCAGTTAATAAGTGAACCCAAAACTATCAAAATTAAACAATGGGGTCTTTCTTCTAACCTGTTTAGCATTAGGGCAACATCACATACTCAGGTCTATATTCTTAAATGCATGAGATATGATCTATATATCACATTCTGTCATTTAACCAAAGATATTCTACAGATCACACCCAGAGAGAGACAGACAGCGGTGCATATAATAAACATGGGAAACAACTTGAAAGCAATGTACTCAATACAATAGACAAATATCTCAGAGATGAAGCATCCTCAGAGTTTATCATTTGCCATATCTTTGCTCTGTAGCAGTTTTTCCTCAGCAGGCTAAGTGGGTTTAACACTGATCTGTGTAAAATGGTCGGATCTTGACGCAACGTGTCTTCACGACTTCTGCTTTGGATTTTCACATCTAATTACAAGCATAACTCGAAGGGCTTTGTCATCAACTATCATTATAACAGTGTGCAAGAGAAATGGGTCCAAATATGGCTGCGTGAGGCTCCTCAGGGCGGGGGGGGGGCTGGATTTTGAAATCGGATCCTCTCTGTAATCTCTCCCTTCTCCAAAACCCACATTACACCATCGTTCAGGAATCACAAATTCCTCATAGGATCTTTCTGTAATATCCGACGCTGACCTTTACCGAGTGCAGCGGCTCAAGTGCTGCTCTCACTCCCTCTCTGCTTGTGTCTCTCTAACACACACCACATGGACACAACAGTTCCCTGCCTCTCTTTCACAAGAAACATGTATGAAGTCATGGTGCAGCGGCCGAGGTGCCCCACCCTTCACAGCACTTTATCACAGCAGCTCATTGGTCATAAACAGAGGCCAAAGTGCGGTACCAAATGGCACCTGTTTCCACAGTGACTCTCTTTGTTTGGTTAGTCAGTGTTTGCATTACCGCTAAGTGTTACTGCCGTGAGCCGTGTGTGTGTGTGTGTGTGTGTGTGTGTGTGTGCTTGTAACTAGGTGACAGGCTTCATGTAACAGTGTTGAAAAGTCTGTGGGGGCAAAGATTAGTCAGTCCCCAGGGTGTGTCTTGTTTAAGAAACCTCTTTGGGTCATTCGCTTTTATTTGTTTACATAACTTGCACTTTTCTGAAAGTTTTTCCTGCTCTGCTTTTAATCATGAGAGCATTGAGATTAACACTCGCTCTTCTCTGGAAACTAATGCTTTCCACACTGGGAGCTGGGAACCATTGTTCACCCTTTCCTGACAACATCTCCTGTTACGTAAGATAGATTTCCGCAAACCCTCACATCCCACCTCCCGAAACGTAATGCGGTTGCCAGGACGACTGCACAAACAGGCCGGTGTTATGGAAAAAGAGGAAGACCCTCTGCAAAGTCACAAAACGACACGAGTTTCATGTTCACCAGCAGATTTATTTTTTCAGTCACACACACACAAGCACACACAGTACGTCATGTAGTTCTTCTTCTCAACTTCAGATGTTTCATGCTTAAACTTTGACACAGGCTTCTCTTTCTCTCTCTCAACATTTCTCAGTTTTTTTCAGGTACAGTTTCATTTTGTGTTACAACTTTAATTAGTCAGTGAGTGTGTGTGCGTGTGTGTGCGTTTCGGAGAACAGCTTGTCCTGCCAGATGGACCTTCTAGCTGGAACTGCGCACAGTGGTGGTCACTGTGGTCTTTGAGCTCCCTGTTAAAAAGAAAAGAAAAGATCATGATGTCTGTTATTACACTATTTACACTTTGATTATGTGAAATCGTGTTAAAGCAGACATCTCTTACCTCCTGTAGCGGGTCTGTCATGAGGGAGACGGAAGGAAACAGCAAAGTCAAAGAGTTAGACGAGAGGCCACGTGCATATCTTCTTAATAATTGGTATGAGCATGAGTCTGTATGTTTTTGTATCGCTCTGCCTACCTGGACTCTTCTCCTTCCAGCAGGCTCCTGTAGGTGGCGATCTCCTGCTCCAGCCTGGTCTTGATGTCCAGCAGCATCTTGTATTCCTGACCCTGCTGCTCGATGCTGCTGCGCACGTTGCCAAGCTCGCCCTCAAGCATGTTGATTGTGTTCTGGTAGCCCGAGAGCATGGCGCCGTAACGATGATCTGTCTCTGCTAACGTGTTCTCCAGCGCCCCTTTCTGTTGGAGAGGTAAAGGAAAAACATAGGTCAGTTTTTGCACGGGAATTGCAACAGGCCGATTTCATTTGTTGTGAATCATTTGTGAGAGTTGTGACAATTTCAAGCCGGAGTATGTCTCCACCCGCCCCACCCTGGATTATATATGTCAGACAGACACGAGGGCATGTCTGCGTTCCTTTTTGGAGGAATAATTAGCGTAATTGTTTGTAGATGGTTTTTAATACATGTGTCTTCTCTTCACTACTGCTCCACTGTTGCACAGGAGCAGTGTGTTGCTCCTGCAGGTAGTATTAAAGGATTCATTCCAGCTGGGCACACACATGGGAGTGAGAGTACAACATTTTGGGGCGAATCCACTCCAGCATTCCTGCAGGTTACTTCAAGCTCTGTGATGCGCTTTCAGAAATTGAGCAGATGTCTATAATATGTTTTCCCCAGCGGGAGCCCCTCCTTCCTCTCAAATTCAGCTCCCATCATTATTATCTCTCTCCCTCTCCCCCCCTGCTTTCTATCTTTCAGTAAAGTCCTCCTCCTTCAACCTCCCTTCTTCTCCTGACCCTCGAACACTGGCTGTTTCTCAGTTCCCCCCCCCCCCCCCCCCTCTAGCAAGGAAGGGACCGGGGAATTTTGCTCATATAAGGCATGATCAGTGAGAGGAGAACAGATGGTTTGGGTTTGAGAGGGTGGGGGGTGGTTTCACCATGCTGAGCTGAGACTGCAGCTCGATCTCCAGGCCCTGCAGTGTGCGCCGCAGGTCATTGATCTCTGTCTTGGACGTCTGGATTGATTCTGTGCTCATGGCCACCTCCTTGGTCAGGGTTGCAGACTGAAAAGAGAAATAAAGTAACGTTTAGAAGTCTTGGTGATTGCTTTCACAGAGGATTATGTTTAATTACAGGTTAGACTGCGGAGGGAGTGAACCCAGTCATTTGCAAAGTGTGGGATATGGTGCCTTTGTTTATGGGTAAACCTTCTCACCTTCTCAGTAAACCAGGACTCCTGGTCGCGACGGTGTTTGTCAGTGATGGCTTCGTACTGGGCACGGATCTCATCCATGACTTTGTTGAGGTCCTGCTGGGGTGCGGCATCGACCTCCACGTTGATGGTTCCGCTAAGCTGAGAGCGCATCGCTTCCAGCTCCTAAACAGCCAATGGGAGCAGGGAGAAGTCAGAGTTAAGATCTTTTGGCAGAGTTTAAGATATCTACAGGTGTGTTGAAGCAGATTCACGTTATAATAGCAAGCGGTATTTATCATAGCAGGAGGAAGTGCATCAGTCACCTCTGCGTGATTCCTCTTGAGATAGGCTAGCTCATCCTGCAGGCTCTCGATCTGCATCTCTAAGTCGGCCTTGGTCAGGGTGGTCTGGTCAAGCAGGCGGCGAAGGTTTCCGATGTCAGCCTCGACGGACTGGCGCATCATCAGCTCATGCTCGAATCTAATAAGTTTGAAAAGGAAACAGAGGGGTGATGAGCAACAACTACAACTTCTTCTCCAAGATGAGGCTAGGGCCACAGAAGTATCCAGACTCATGCTTACTTGGTCCTGAAGTCATCAGCAGCCAGTTTGGAGTTGTCAATCTGGAGCAGGATGTTGGCGTTTCCGATGGTGGCACCAGCGATCTTATTGAAAAGCAGCAACAGGGGGAGAGGGTGTAAATTCAAATATATAGCAATTACGTACTGTATAGTAGTTCATCGAATGGTTTTAATTTTTGATTTGTTTGCCAATAGGCTGCCCCAGAAGCGGACTCTTTTTAGTGACAAAGCTGCATCTGACTCATCACAGTCGCTCTGCAACATGCTTCACAGCACTTGACAACCTTTTTTGTTAATGTTTATGGTTGAGAAATAATTTAATTCTAAACTGTCACTCAAAAAACCTCATCAAACACATCAAACACTCTATGGTTACAGAAAATTATATACACTTCCTTGACCCCATACATCAGGGAAATTGTCGGGACATAGACATGACCTGACGTGACAATTTGTTACTTTTTTACCCTCTTCAAATCTTCTCTCGATAATCATTAACTGCACTGCAAACATTTAACTTGTGGTGTTAAAGCTGTCGAGGTTTGTACACAATATACCTTGTCCTTCAGGTCATTGATGATGGCCCAGTAGTTGCTGTGGTCCCTCTCTGCTGCAGGCCCCTTCTGCTCGTAGTATTCTCTGATCTGGATCTCCAGCTTGTTGTTGGCTGCCTCCAGAGAGCGGACCTTATCCAGGTAGGTGGCCAGACGGTCGTTCAGGTTCTGCATGGTGGCCTTCTCGTTCGGTTGCACGTTGGAGTCCAGGGCGTTGGACAGGTCAAAGTTGTAGCCACCTGAAAACCCGGCGGAGAGGTTGCGCCCCTGGGAAGAAGAGATGCGAGAGGATCTGGTGTTGAATCCTGACATACTTTGAGCCTTGTGGGGAAGAGAACTTGAAACATAGCTGCGGCTCTGTCTAATTGTGGCCGGGCCGGAGATGATGCTGCGGCTCTGGTACATGATGGCTGACTGTCTGCTGGTCACGAGAGGACACGAGGAGAGAGGACTGTTGTAAAGCTGTAGACTGCAGCAGGACTAAGGGTTTGATGGAGGGGAGGCTCCTGATATAGTGCTGGACCGGGGCGGGTCAGTGTGGGAGGAGGGAGGCCGAGTGGGAGGGAGGGAGTTTTCCTACCACAGGCTGAGCAGAACCTCTGTTTGTTTTCCTTCAAGGACCAGGGTTCGGTTTCATTCCACTCCTGTGAGGAAACTGTTATGCAACTAGTGTGCGTGTGTGTGTGTGTTTGTGTGTTCTGTTGATCTGTGGGGATCTCTCTGTGGGAGTGTGTACTTGTGTACTGTTTGTGAGTATCAGTCTGCATGTATACATTTGATTGGTTTTATAATTACCTGCAAGTGTAGTCTTGATCCCACTTGTCACTGAGTATTATTATGCAAACAAAAGGTGCAGTTATTGTTTTAGAGTCTCGCCATGAGTCAATAATGACTTCAAGTACTCTCCCTTCATCCTTATCAGAGACACTTTGAATCTGCAGTCAACCGCATCAACTCTGCAGGTAAGTTATAAAGTAATTAAGTGTCTGACATCGGTAAGGGAAAATTATAGCCTTGAACCACAAACCAGTTTTTGTTTTCCATATCTTCATCCCCCCATTGTTCAACATATCACACACAACATCCCCCCTCAGTCTAACATCCTGTGTGTGTGTGTCTGTGTGTGTTTTTGTGTCTGTGTGTCAGTGTGTCTCATCCTTATCTCAGAGTTGGACTCTGGACAATCTCTGTGCTCTTGTAATGTAACATCTGTGTCAGAGGAGTCAGCGGAGGGGCGGTTGGGTGTGGGGTGGTACACGGGGTCACCTCTCTGTAAAAGGGAGCAGTGCAATGAGTCATGCTTCATGTGTACTCGTTGTTTGAGCAGGGTTTGGTCCCTCTGTACGGGATTGTATTAAATTATCAAACTAATCTTATCACAGACACATGTGGAACAAATTAGAGGAATTTTTCTAGAATCCACAAAACCATTGCGAACAAAAAGCCCATGCATTTTTTTGAAACCTTTTATGCAAACCAGAAACGCACTCTTCACTGTAAAGTGCCTTTCATAACAATAATAAACAAAATCATTCTGGATAGAAACACGTAACTTTTAGATCTTGAAGTGGAATAAATGTGTGTGTGCGAAGGAATGGTACTATTGGAATCATTGGCTACAGCATAATCTTATGGGGCAAAAAATGGCTGCTGAAATCTATAGGCATCAACACAGAGTCTAAAAGTGAGCTGATTTGACTACCAAAACCAGGAGCGCTTAAAAAAGGATCCATCCATTGTATATTTTCACACTAGACCTTCCTATAAACTTACAAGCTAGCATGACTATGAACATCTATCCTGCTAACACCTTTAACTGTCTTTTCCATGCAAGCCAGTAAATATAGATTTTTCCTCAAATGTTGAACTATTCATTTGAGATCAACAACTCAAAAAAGTATGCATAAACAAATTCCTCTCTGTTATGTCCAACTCTCGACTATATTAGCCATCCAAGCACAACTTGCTCCAACAAAATTCATCTTTGAAAAGGGAACTTACTTTTATTACAGCTCTATAAATAACTGTTGAAGCCTTTTGTGGTTTGAGAGTTGAAACAGATCAACTGTTAAATATAGTCTGAGAGGGCCTTTCACATGATGAAAGCAGTGAAATCCTCTACACTTAGACCCTTACTGAGAACATGAAAAACTCCCAGTCAGCGGAATGGAAATATACTCCGAACCCTAGAAGGTGCTGTGAGGTGTCCCATGGGTACAGAAAAGGGAAAAAGTTTGCCGTCCACAGGATAAATTTGTACTCTGCTCCTGGATCGACAAAATGCCATGTGGATGAATCAATTACAGTTTTGATAATTTTTTTTTGCTGAGCTTTCTTGCAGTTGAATCAATCAGTCTTGGCAAAGAGACAGACAGGGATGATCAAATACCTTGCTGGTTGGGTTGTCTGCTGACACATAGCTTTGTGTAAAGTAGGTCGGAGACAAGCGACTGCTTCACAACATGTCAAGGCAAAAAGCCAATGACTTCATAGCTTGAGACCATAGATGGGTGTTTTCACTAAAAACAAACCTGTGACTCATTCACATGGTCAACTGGAACCTCAAACTTCTCCTAAACATCGCTGCAGGAAACTCCTCTCAATTTTTTTATCTGTGTTATCTGAAGTATGGTGCGGTGCCACCTATTTCTTTTATATATGTTTTAGTTACTATGGCAAATGAGTAAGACATGTAAGACTGTTTTTATTGCTTCCCAGGTGAGCCTCAGACCCAGATTGAGGTGCATTTTAGTATCTGACTGAGCATGACTGAGAAAATGTATTGCGTATTTACTCAACACAAACAGGACCTGCAAGACATTCCTTATCTTAAAATACACAACACACATGTTCTATATCTGAGGCTAAAGCATTCATTCTACACTTAAATCCAATAAATGTTCAAAGGCTTACGTGCTAACTTTATCTCAAACTTAAGGTGTCTCCACTAGTCCTTTGTGAGAGATTTCTTTATGCATTATGAGTAGTAAACTGCATGACTCAGAAGAAATACTACTCCACCCTTTCCCCTCTTCAAATCACACTGCTTATTGTGAAGTATAAATAAAGATAAGGTCCCAAACAGACTTCAACCTTTAGTAAAGGAGGTTTTTCTTTCCTGGGTAAGAGATGTAGCAATCTGTGCCGATAAGGTATTTGCAGGTAATGCTAACACATATTGTACTGCACATTTGTCTTTCACAGGGCAGCTTGTTAATTCTTGTGCAATAGGCATCATGTCGTTCTGAACAACAGTGCACCGTGGTACAATTTCAATTTTTAAAGGGAAGAACATTAAAGTGGCAAAAGTAACTTTAAAAAGGTCAAATAAGTGTCTCAGGGTCATAAATCTGGCCCAAATCACCTTTGATTTAAGACTCACAATGAGCGGTAATAAGAAGATTGCTCATGCAACAACACTCGTTTCCTGCTTTTCAGATTCTATTCAGTGCAAAAACAAAGACTCAAAGGCTCAGGGAGGCATGAGAGGAAGTCCACTCTTCTGTTTCTAAACAATCACCTCTACGTAACCATAGACTCACAACCATCCAAATAATCCACTGTTTTTTGGCAGCATAGCAACATCGAGGATGGTAGACATATGTGTCACTCCTGCTTAAATCGCATCTATTGTTGTAACTTCTGGATGATCTGGATTCCTGCACCTGATTGCAGCTTCTGCACATAACCTGGCCCGTGCACATCAGTCTAATGGGGTGGTGGGAATGAGAGGAAGCCAACGTTCTCATGTCTTTCACAATATGTCAGTTCCGATTTTGAAAAGATATCCCATATGACATGTCATATACTGATGTCACGCTGGTTCACCTTTGTTCTTTGTCGCAGCAGCTTACTGTAAAGTGTGTCACTGCTGCTGACACCTGTGGAGCTCATGTACTCAACTTAAAAGCTACAGTTCAAGCTCCTTTTAAATACTGTGTTTCTCACTGTACATATTCCTTAAAAGACATAGCTACACAATGTTTTTATAACCTAAATTGGTGTAGACCTTTTATTTGATATGTACTACTTTATATTATTATATTATGATATTTATTAAATTGTATTTATATATTTTTTACAATTTCCATAGCCTTTCAAGTTTTGAAATATTATCTTGTAATTAAGTTTATATTGAAATCAATTATACCATTATCCAATGTGTCAAATTGTACATATTGTATATATGCATATATTAATGGTTAATTATATTTACCACTTTAGTCCAGAGTGAAAAATCTCAGCAGCTTTGGAATGGTTCCTGGTTCCCAGATGATGAATCCAACTTTGTGATGCCATGATTTTTCATATTGTAAGTGAAGGTGTTCTATTGTCTCATATTTGAATTTATAGTTGTACTATTTTTTATTTATAGTTAAGTTAATGACATTTCAGTCTCAGCTTTAGCTCGCTACTATTTAACAAATGTAAGCAAAGTGATGAGCTCATGTTAGCATGATGAGGTTAGCATGTAGCTTTATATAGTACCACTGTGCCTAAAATCAAAAGATAAAGTAAAGAAATGTCATTTTACTATCAGTTCAAAGTCCACTCATGATTTTTTTTAAGCTTTGGCATGTTTTAAAAAATTTCGGTTGCTTTTTCAGAAGACGTATGTGCGCCAAATCCAGTTAAAAGCTTAAAAGTGGTAAAGTCAGCCAACAGCTATGTCGTTTGTTTATAGCCTAACATTAGCTTTATACATAGCTGGTGAGTCATGTCACATAAATCATAAAGGTTAAGAAACTGTAGGAGAATGTAATTACCAGGTAAGGCAATAAAAGTTTATTTGTATAGCACATTTCAAGTGATACAACACATATGATAAACATTGTTACCTCTGCCTACAAGGATATGTTCTTGTTTGTTTGTTAGTTTGTTGGTTGGTTGGTTTGTTTGTTTGTTTGTTTGTCAGCAGGATAACAATGAACTACTGACAAAAAGTCAAAAATCAGGACTTACTAGATGATGATTAAAAAATAGCCATATACTGAAATCTACGACTGTGTAATTTTGTGCAGCTTGCTTGAATTTAAGGGGAAGGCAGACCTATTGCAGTGTGTGTTGTACTGAATGCCATACTAGTTTGATTAATGTCTGTTTCCTGTTTTGTTTTTGACTCTCGAAATCATTCTCAATGCTCAGCCAATTCCTGAGGTATGAGTATCTTGAATACATATGGAACTCTGCATGTGCTGCTATCTTTCCCTTGTATCTCCAAACGAATGCAGGTTCAAACACAGGATATCCAAATGGCCAGCGGCGGCCAAACAGAACCGGGCTCGTATTGTGAATCTGTTCCCAACTTATAGGACTTTTATGAACAGCTGTATCCACCCTGGGTAAAGGGGTTTACAGGTCTTACTTCCTCAATAACCACCTACACAACAACACTTTCAACACCTATTAAGAATGTCTTGTGCTGCTCTGTATACAGACAGATACATGGAAAATTGCATACGCAGCAGTGATAGCACCTCTGTGACGGGTGAGTAACAATGAATCACAGATGTTGAGCCCCCTCCAGAATGTACCACACCCCTCCACAGGCTATATGAAATCCTGCTCAACTACTTGCAATGATATCCCAGTCCGACAAATGACCTGGACTGAACCACTGACTGGGTATTACCCCTGTGACCTGTGTGTGCTTGTGTGTGCTTGTGTGTGTGTGCTTGTGTGTGTGTGTGTGTGTGTATGTGTGTGTTTGTGTGTGTGTGTGTGTGTGTGTGTGTGTGTGTGTGTGTGTGTCTGTGTCAGTGTGTGTGTGTGTGTGTGTGTGTGTGTGTGTGTGTGTGTGTGTGTCAGTGTGTGTGTATGTGTGTGTGTGTGTGTGTGTGTTTGTGTCTGTGTCAGTGTGTGTGTGTGTGTGTGTCTGTGTCAGTGTGTGGGTGTATTTGTACTCTTTTTTGTTACTTAATCAGGTCTTTTTCCATCATTAACACTGACCTTGTCAGAACCAGTGGACCTCATGGGGACCAAAGCCTGGTCCTAATGAGGCAAAACATGATTTCTGAGCTCCTGGTTCAGGTTATTGATAAGATGTGAATTGTGGGTTAGGGCTAGGCATGAATGGCTAAAGGTTAGTTTCGAGATAAGAATGAATGTCAATGCAGTCTCCCAATAAGATAAGCTACACAAACCTGTGTGTCGACCAAGTATTACTCATGTTATGGGGTCCTTAATCTGTATCACTTGTCCTCTCCTTATGAGGACAGGAAAAAAGCCCCATAATGTAAAACATTCAGTTATAAAATGAAGTGTTTTAGGTTAAGGTTAAAGTCAGAGTAAGGATTGTGTGTGTGTGTGTGTGTGTGTGTGTGTGTGTGTGTGTGTGTGTGTGTGTGTGTGTGTGTGTGTGTGTGTGTGTGTGTGTGTGTGTGTGTGTGTGTGTGTGTGTGCCCCGTTGGTTTGGGTGTTTGCCCATTCTACGTAGAAGCAGTTAATGTAGAACAAGTTAAACATTCACCTGTATAGTGATGAATAATCAGCTGCACTATTAAACTCTCCTAAATGTCTCTTGTGTCACTCGACCTACCTTAACTCATTCCAACAGCACAGTCAATCAAGTCATATAAGAACATAGTTTTCTTCATTCATCTCTTCAGAATCACAGTGATATAAAGCACGCGTGTGCTAAAAGAAAGGGCGGTGTCACATTTTTGGAATTTCACAATACACAAATAAAATTAACATCTCTTAGGTAGACAAGTAAATGCTTTCAGTAGCTCTCTGCAGTTGTTTCATTTAATTAGAAAGTTCATCGGAGCCAAACTAAAGTTGGACAAAGCTCTGGAAAAAACAAACTTTGTGCTCTAACACTACTTACACTACAGGAAGAGATGTTTTAATATACAGTCAACAAAAAAAGGTTGTGAATGATAAAAATGTCATTTTGCAAAGTCAATATGAAAGAAAGTTATAAGGTCTTCAGGGACTATTTGTCTCCAAATGCAACGGAATATCCCTCGCCCACACCCGTCCTGTTGTGAGCTGAGGAGGTGAGTTTTACTGATGAAGTGCACCATCTAGTGCTCATCCATCAACCTGGTCACCATGTAAACTGGGCGAGCTTCACTTCTGTGCCGGAGCTGCAAGTGAACCACCATGCCACACCCAAGAAAGCTGTGAAAGTTGTCGAGCTGCACCAAAGTTGAAGAATTCAAAATGAGCGTTCTGATTTCTTTATAAATAGCGTTGGGTTAGGATGTGTGTGTACGTGTGTGTATCTCTGTGTGTGTGTGGTCTTGTACAGTTATCTTTGTGAGCCTACAACCTAAGGAATGAGGACATTTTGGTGAGGTGAGGACATTTTGCCGGTCCTCACTTTGTGACCCCCCCCCCCCTTTAATAGACTGCTTACGGGTTAAGACTTGGTTTTCTGGTTAGAATTGGGTTTAGGGTAGGGTTAGGGTAAGGGGCTAGGGGATGCATTATTATGCCAATGAGTGTTCTCACTAAGTAAGATGTATAAACGTGTGTGTGTGTGTGTGTGTGTGAGAGCCGGAGCTGCCACACCCAAGAAAGCTGTGAAAGTTGTCAAGCTGCACTAAAAATGATGAATAAAAAAATGAGCATTCAGATTTCTTTCTAAATTTATCGGGCTGCCACAGCGAGGGGCAAAAGAGAAATATGAGATCCAAACGATGACATTATCCATCTTACGAATACTGCAAAAATGTAATAGGATGATTTTGTTTGTCTGGAAGGTTTCCAAGTGTTTAAAAAAAGGGTTGGCGACTGCACACAACTACACGGGTAGGCACACATTCAGGCACACAGCAATGAATGTGACTTGGGAATTGAATGTGACCCTGGATGACTGAAGGTATCTGCATTCACTGAGCAGAAAGAAAGAGACAAAGCAGTTCTTGTTCTTGCTAATAGATGATGTGTCTCCACTTTGATATCTCTCTCTCTCTCTCTCTCTCTCTCTCTCTCTCTCTCTCTCTCTCTCTCTCTCTCTCTCTCTCTCTCTCTCTCTCTCTCTCTCTCTCTCTCTCTCTCTCTTTCTTCTGTTCTGTCCTGCACATTGTCGGAGAGTGGGCGTTGAGGTTTGAGGGGAGTGAGTCTGTGCTTGGTCTGGATTGGTCCGTGTTAAGACATTTTTTTAGACAGCGCTTGCCTTATACACCTCCAAACCCACTGACGAAATACCTGGCACAGATTGATTTATTAACATGAGTAAATCTAAAATGACATCTCGTCAGACTACATGCATTTTAAAATGCTAATAAAAGTAAATTCCTGGAGGGGGTGGGATGGGCAAGAGTGGTGCTTCCTCGGACTACTTTCACTGATCTGTTCTGGAGGAATGTCTATTTCCTGCTGATATTTATCCATCATAACTTAAATTCATAACTCCCACTGTTTGGAAAAGAAGGGTTGTGATCTAATGTTGTGTGATCTTCTTATTGTTTCTCATTATTCACCTTCAGTTTTCCAAAAGTTTCTATAGAAATATGGTTTATTATTATTATTGTTGTTCCTTAAAACTGAGGAGGTTAGTTTCTCCTCGTGCATCAAAATATTTTTACCAAGTACAAAAACTCATACTACATGGTACGACTGGACAGCACATGCTACCCATACAGTGCTGACAATGCAATGTCTTTTTATGGTTCATCAGTGTTGTATAATGTGTTTTGTGTTACACAAAAATTTAGCTATAGTAAACTTTTAATCAGTTGATTTTAAATATAGAAAATTAATTTTCATTCATTCAGATCAGAGTATAAAAGCGGATTTTGATATTTATATTGGGATACGGGCGGCTGTACACTCAGGAGGTAGAGTGGGCCGTCCACTATCCAGAGGGTTGGCGGTTTGATGCTATTCTCCTCCATTGCGCAAGCTGAAGTGTCCTTGGGCAAGATGCTCAACCCTAATTTCCCTGACAGCTTCGCCACCTGTGTGATTTATGAAAAAGTGTTGCACATACATGCACTGTATGAATGAGTGTGAATGGGTTATGTGCTTTATAAATACTCACCAAATACCATAGGTGTAATAGTTGTTTATTGATGTTGCAGTTCAGTGTAAAACACAAACAAACATTGAAAGCAATGCAGTTTTAAAAACATTCATACGTACAAACGACTCTTCACACTGAGTAAAACACCCTCAGGCTCTTGTCCTCAAAAACTTTTATTGCACATTTAATTCAACACGTTGCCAAACTTAAAGGTCATCTAACCTCTGTGGCCAATAAAACATTTTTTTCCCAAACTCTCCAGATTGCTGCGTAAAAAGTTTAACTCTTCAAGGTTACATAAACGTGTGTTACTACACTTTAAATGCCTTGGAGAAAGATTTTTTAGTAACACCAAGGGTGTCGGCATGCGTGGCGTAGAGGCAGCAGGCAGAGCAGCATTCTTGTCTCAAGCGCTTGAGAGAACAAAAGAGCTTTTCTACTCTGAGATGGAGAAAAGGGTTGAAAAGGTTAAGGTAAAAATCAATGAAGGAGTTTTACAAGCGGATCACGCTGATCGGGTTACTGCGTAACTACTGGGCCCACAAGGCGTCGAGGCTTGAAAGTCCACCAATTTTATCATCAAACCAGATATAGCCTACGGAAAAGCTTTTTCTTTTTAAAGAGTTTAAATTCAGAAACGTAAAAGTTGAAGCAAAGGTGAATTCTAAGGAAGCTAAATTTGCCTTAATTTACGATTTATCTTCTATGAAATTTATTCTTCAGGCTGATTTAACATCGGATGTCTGTGGTTTTCCCCACTTGCAAAGTCTCGCCTCGAAAAGTTTGGTCATTGGTGAAATATCTTCCACCGCCCTGGTGAACTATTGGCTACACCAAGGATTTCTGGTGGCACTGCTCCGTTTCTTCTGTTCGTAGATGTGCACAGACTCGGATGAAATGAATGATTTTATGTGTGAGCATTTCACTTGTTTCAGTCCTATTTTTACCTCTTTTCAAAATAATGGAAAATATAATGTCCTGTTCTTTTGACAGATGAATTAGCTTAGGTTATGGTTTGTTTGTTGGTTAAAAAGATAATGCAAAAACTACTGGACAGATTATCACTAAACAGGTCAAGGAAGAACCTATACCATTTTCATGCAAATCCGGATCAGGGGGCGGATTCAGGATTTTCTTTTTCACTTATTGTTTTAAATGTTTTTATCGCTTTCTTAGAGAATTATTAACGGATCTTTTGGGGAAAAAAACAGAGAGATATTTAGGATTGTGTGAAATTTGTGAAATTAAGAAGAAGAAGATACACTTTTATTAATCCCACACACATGCACAAACATGCAAAGACACACTCATGCATTGGGGAAATTAGTCCTCTGCATTTCACCCGTCTGGTGCAGGACACACTGCAGAGCAGAGCAGTGGGCTGCCAGGTACGGCGCCCGGGGAGCAGATGTTGGGGGAGTAAGGTGCCTTGCTCAGGGGCACTAGACAGGGTAGGGAGAAGAGTCCTTTTGAACTTTGGACAGGTCCAGGTTCGTTACACCATCCAGGCAAGTTTCCGCCGAAACTCCGAGGAGACGAACCGTGGACATTAATTATGGTTTCATGAGGACTGTTGAGCCTTGTCAGAGGTATGAAACCTAATGTGTGGCATTCTAGTTACTTAAGTAATTTGTAGCCCATTTTTGAGATTTTCTGTGAAGCTGAGTTACAGTGTATTTAGGTCTGAGTATTAGAAGATAATGACAGTAAGACTTATTCACAGCACATAGTTTAAAACATGTCTTCACAGGAGCCACATGTTGAACTTATCACATTAATCCCTGCTGTTGTACGAACTGTCATCTCTCAATGGGACAGTAACACGGAATGCATCCCTTAACATGTGTCTACCCTTTTAATGTTTTACGTTAAAAGGCCAAGTTGAATGTCAGCTGTCTACCTGAAGCGCTGCCTGGTGCTGATGCCTAAAGCACATTCTTGTCATCCAACTCAAGTTGCTTTTAACCGACAGTTTAATATTTAAGTAATCTCCGACTGCCACTCAGGGACCTCAAGCAGACGTCCTCCCACACAAATCATTTCACAGATTGTCGTCTGTCGCAGGAATCGGATTGTGTCATGTGTCTCAAGTATGATTTTCCACATCGTGCCATGTTTAAAAAAAACAACCAACAGACTGACATTCTTCAGGTGCAATCAATCCATCAGTCATCAGACCTCGCCCTGCTTATCAGTGTGACTGCTGACTGAAATGTGTGGGAGATGATGAGAGGAAGGCAGCACTGCTGTTGTTGTTCAAAGATGTTAGTTAAAGAAAAAAAACAGGGTTATCATTTTAGGCTGCAATGAGGAAGCTGTACAATAATTATAACCCAACCAAACTAGCTGGAAACATCTGAATATTAAAAGTGGGTGGAGATTTTTTGCTCATTTCGCAATATGTCTTCATGCTACACTTTTGTATCACCACTGGAACAAGTTTAGATTTACAGGAATTTATCAGATTGTTTCTTATTCCACCAGTTTTTGGAGGAGAAATAATGGGAAGAAAATCACATTTCCAGTTACCTTTAACAATTGTTGCCGCCCTGCAGTCAGGTTACAGTTCGTTGTTTGTTTTGTGCTTTTGAGAAAAGGAAATAATAAATCATAACTTGAATGTGCTGCTAGAGAAAACACGTCAACAGACAAAAACGCCCTCATCACCCGCTGCTCGTAAACACCAGCCCACGTTCAAAACAGTTACAGGAGTTACACGTAATGCTGTTCTCACCAATTCCGGCAGTGATGTGTTTTTGCAGTATTATATAAAAGTAAACAACTCACAATCATGCGCTTGGCTGCAAAGGCATATCATTTTCTTCATTTCTTAGGAAGGGGGTTATGTTTTGTTTGTAAGTAAGATTACGCAAACACTACTAGGTACTTACTACAAGACTATACGCAGTACGGCTGAGGGAAAAATGTTTGGTGCAGATTCAGGATTTAATCTTTAATTTTTTTTCACATAGTGAGATTTTTAAACATTTTCACCAGTTTCTCAAAGAATAATTCATGGATCTTTATGAAAACATTCAGTCATGTTTAGGGGACTGATTGTATGTAAAATTCTTGACCGTTAGGTCTTGGTCTGGGTATGCTCTCTACTGAGTGTCATTCTAGTTAACCAGTGCTTTAACAAAAGGCTTGTATATGCATGAGTTGATATGAGTAGATATTATTGTAGACTATCATATATATATCTGAGAATAGAATTACTAACAGAACTAATTTTTTAACAAGACTTTAAATAACCAAAGTCTGGTTCACAAAATGCATTTTTTGTTATTTGTAATTTTAGCAGAAAGAAGTTATCTAAGATGGCTTGGTGTCTGCAGCCCTGTTTGTGGTTCTGAAGGCTGCACAAATGGAGGTGCAGCACAATGTTTTGGGCTGAATGCCAACGTGAGTGGATA
The DNA here is from genome assembly GCF_963576545.1 of Limanda limanda. Lineage (NCBI taxonomy): Eukaryota > Metazoa > Chordata > Actinopteri > Pleuronectiformes > Pleuronectidae > Limanda > Limanda limanda. The sequence continues at coordinate 23,944,263 of NC_083637.1, read as the reverse complement.
ACACATCTTCCGTCTTTAAGGGATCATCAGAGTTATTACAATTCACCCTGAGGGAACAGTTATCTGTTCCACATTTCATGGCAATCCATCCAATGGCTGCTGAGTTAAGAAAAATTGTAAAATTTAAACAAATCAATAGAAATTATTAGAAGAAATATCAAGCAAGCCTAAATTGAGATTAGTAGTAATCTGTCACCCCTAACCTGAGAAGAGCTGGTTTGGTGGACAGGTTTGTTCCATGCGGGACTTGGACGAGGATGATAATGAGATATTCTGTTACTTGAACTTTGTTTAAAACTTTTTTCTCTGTTTGACATGACTAAAATAACCCAGGCTAACTTGGAAATGCCTTGCCTTCAACCTTTGGCCCTGAGTTTCACTGAAGTGAAATTGTCACTGGTATGTGCCATTTTTCTCACTGCTGTGAGTAAATTAATGAATGCTATGCAAAAGAGCTAAACCGGTTCTTCTGAAGGAAGGTATTGTTTTAAACCATTCAGTGTGTGAATTGTATGCTCCAATTACCAACTCCTTTAGGTTCTAGACTCTAGGAAAGGTTGATTGTGTAGTATTCAAAGAATGCTCTTGATTGAGAAACCACAAAATGTGGAATCACGAGTCCAACCTGAAAAGAGGCGGAAGAACCCCTACCCAGCTGTCACCACACCCATGTTGATGGAGAGATTGTAAAGAGGAGTAGGGGGCAACCTGTCAACCGCATTCTTGCCTGTCAACTATCCATTGTGGCCCTTCCCACTCTTCTGTTTGTGACGGCTATATAAACAAGGAGACCAAGGTAATACTTTCAACTGCAGATCAACTCCAGATCCAAACACTCCAACATGTCTCTCAGACCAACATCCTACGGCCAGAAGACCATGAGCGTCTACGGTGGAGCTGGTGGACATGGCACCCGTATCTCCTCATCCAGCATGAACTACGGCTCTGCCGCCAGAGGCTTCGACCTCAGCGACGGCCTGGACCTCCACGTTGGTGCCAACGAGAAGGCCACCATGCAGAACCTGAACGACCGTCTCTCCTCCTACCTGGAGAAGGTGCGCACCCTGGAAAAAGAGAATGATCGACTGGACAAGCAGATCAAAGACTGGTACCTGAGCAGAACCGTCGTCTCCCATGACCACACCAGATTCTTTGTCATCATCGAAGAATTGAAGGACAAGGTAAGAGAACAGGGACGTGGGTGTTGTCTTTTCTCTCTTCTCATCTTTAGAACGTTAACATTCACTGTAAGTGGGTGCGTAGGAGGTAAATTGTTTGGTATGTCTGTCATAGTTTCAAAGTAGGTCAGGTTAAGATCAGTTTGCACCTGTCACAAACAGAAAACAGTGGGGAAATAATTTCCTTGACTGTCATACCAGACTCATTCCATTACATCCTGACATCAGTGTCACAGTGAGAATTACACAACAACACAGCACTGGTGTACAGTAGAGTCTGGCCCACTCATCCACAGGTTGGTTTCAATTTAACACAGTGAGCATATGTATTCTTTTTAATTTGAACTTAAAAGGTGATTTTGTTTCTGTCATATTTACCGAGGAGGCTACACTAATCTATGACAACTTTTTAAGAACCCAAGATTTTAGGGATTTCCTCCAATAATAAAAAAGTTCAACCAACCATTTACACTCTCAAATACCAGTGCTGGTCTCAAAACTCCCATATCAGTCAGGTTGTTGTGTACAGTGAGGTGATATGAAACAGAAGCTAGACTCTATCTTTCCTTACACAGCTCATTGTTTTTATCTTCCACCTCAGATTCGTGTCGCCTCCAGGATCAATGCAAAGACAATCCTGGACATCGACAATGCAAAGCTGGCTGCTGATGATTTCAGAATGAAGTGAGTGTCCTCTATTTCTGTCAATACCCCCTGTCCCTCTCTCCACGGCCACATAAGTGAAACTTGACATTGAGCATCCAAGTGGTAACTAATGTCTAACTGATGAATTCTTATCTTTACGAGCCACCGAACCTCTCTGACCTGTCTGTCCGTCCTCGCTGTGTGTCCCCCTCCTCAGGTATGAGAACGAGCTGGCCATGAGGATGGCTGTGGAGGCGGACATTTCTGGACTGAAGCGGGTGCTGGATGACATGAACATTTCCAGGATGGACCTGGAGAGTCAGTACGAGCAGCTGAAGGAGGAGCTCATCATGCTCAAGAGGAACCACGAAGAGGTGAGATGAGGGATTTCAGGTTTTTCAAGCGTGGCTTTACACATGGTTTACATTGTCATCAGGTTATGTATCCCTCAGGCTAACACCCACCCTGTGTAAGCACATGACTTAAAGGTTTGTTACTACACTGGTAATTGATTATATGGCAAACACCGTCCAACCTTTCAGCTGCAGAGAGATAAATACACCAGCTATTCAGTGTAATCCTGGTTTCAACTGGTCACAATTCACTCACATGACCTCTGCACTACCTCTGATAACACTGATAAGACTGAGGAAACACCATGGTGGGTTAGGCTCAAATAAACACGTCTGCCGCCTTTAGTCTTTTCCCAAAGCTGCCCCCGCTTCTCTCTGCACACTTCCTTGCATTCTTCTCTCCACCCATTAGCTCATTGCTTCTGTTTTTCCAACACACAGAACAGAAACACATAAGACACACGCACACGCACACACACACAGTTAAAATAGATGAAAGCCAAAGTAAATGCACCCGTACATTGCCTCTACTACTGTTGTAATAATGAAAGGTTTATTGAGTTCTTCCAGTGCCTAATCCAGTTGTTTCCCCTCTGACCTCTATAGGAGATGGCTCTGATCAGGGTTCAGGTCGGAGGCACTGTCAACGTGTCCGTAGACGCTTCTCCCTCTCCAGACCTGAACAAGGCCATGTCCGAAATCAGAGAACACTACGAGGCAGCGATCAGCAAGAACCGCAAGGAGCTCGAGTCCTGGTACCAGACCAAGGTAAGGCGTCCCAACGGTCACGCTCAATTCATGTATGAGTCAGTTCACTTCATATTCTTCATTAACACGTGCCATGTTGTGTCCAGCTTACAGTGGTCGAGCAGGAGGTGGTGACAAACACAGAGTACCTGACGTCATCCCGCACAGAGATCAGGGATCTGAAGAGCACCCTCCAGAGGCTTCAGATCGAACTCCAGTCCAATATGAGCATGGTATGTCAACATTATAAACATGTAAAGATTGATTATTTACTGGGGTTGAGACTGATACTATATTTTCAAGACAACACAGTAGTTTTTAATGCATGGTTATGGAAACAGTAGGTTCAGAGGTATAGTTTCACATTTTGTGAAATATACTGTTTCTTTTTGTGGCCAAGACCTAAATGAGAAAATTGATACCTCATTCATCTCTGTGCTTTAGATATGAAGCCTCTGCCAGTTAGCCAGCTAGCTTAGCTTAGCATAAAGGCTACCATCGGCTCACAAGACTCCAGCAAGTGGGCATGGCTGAATACAAGTCTGTGTGACCCCCAATAACACCACCATTCTTTTGCTGGTACCAGACTCTTTTAACATTTTCGTCCAAGCCAGGCTAGCTGAATCCAGTAATTAAGCTAAGCTAAGCTAATTACATTAATTTTCTGCAGGTTTTAGCTTTGTATTCAGCACTGCAAGAAAGCAAATAAGGGGACATAAGGAGTTGGCGTTAGCTAAACACTCATCAGTTATTTAAGCAGATTTTTAGATGCACACTTTCGTGTAATATTCCTGAATGTATAATCACCTGTTTCCTCGGACCCCAACAGAAATCCTCTCTGGAGAACACCCTGGCAGACACTCAGGCTCGCTACTCAGCACAGCTGTCCAGCCTCCAGGCCATGGTCACCAGCCTGGAGAGTCAGCTGTCCCAGCTCCACGCAAACATCGCCAGCACCAAGCAAGATTACGACATGCTGCTGGACCTCAAGACCCGGCTGGAGCTGGAGATCGCAGAGTACAGGAGGCTGCTGGACGGGGAGGATGACAGGTGAGACCTGACAGAGAGAGAAACGAGGGATAGAGAAATGTTTGAGGATGAGAGGGTGTTAGAGGAGAAATATGCACAATGGAGCTGTAGATATGTTCCAGACTAATGTTTTCCACTTTCTCTTTTTCCATCATCACCAGCACCAGACAAGGTAAGCATCTTTCAACAACCTTTTATCCTTATTTGATCATTAAATTGAATCTGATGTGTCTAAAACGTCTAAGGTTTGCTCATGATTGTTGTTTCATTTCATTTCAGTGGTCACAAAGGTCATCACGGTGGTGGAGACAGTTGTGGATGGAAGGGTGGTCGGCACCAGCAAGACTGTTGATGTGGAAGTGGATGAGATTGAGTGAAAACTTGGAACAAATCGCAAAAATCAATAAAGATACTGCAGTTGAATTGAAGTTTCTGGTGTCGTTGAATTCTATAATGAGCAGATCATTTTTGTCGCTCACTGAGGAAGTATGAGTCGTTTTTGTTGGAATTATGTATGAAGTGTAAAAACGGTTACACACATGCTACTGCTAACAGTGATGTCACTGTATCTTGGAGTTTACCTGTACGTTAATGAGAGACCACTAGAGGTCAGCAAAAACAAGGGTTTCAGGTGATGTTAAGTTGCATGAATTTCTTTCAATGTCAATAGCGGGCCATTCACATTTACACACCTAAAGATGATTCCAAATTCTGCAGCTCTGACAAACTTGTTACTTATAAGCACAGGATTACAAGTTTCATCTGCTGGTGGAGGATATTAAAAAGTTTAGCACATACTGCTCCTCAAAGTGTTGCGAAATTATGTTGATTGCCCCCTGGTGGCTGGCTGCAGTACAGGCTATAAACTACAAACTATAAACTGAGTGCGTGGATTGGCAGGACTTTGAAGAAGCAGCTCCACTACTGTGAAGTGTCTGGTTCCAAATTACTAAACAACTGAACAAATCACAGGCACAAGATGGCTGCACCTATACCAAGGCTGTACTGGCTTAATTCTTGCTGAACTGGAGGACGTGGAGACTTGTCTTTATATGCAGTCGATCAAAGATCAAAGCAGAGCTGAAGGGCAAGAAATAGAACATACGTTGATTAGGAAGATATATGGTTCAAGTGGGATTAAAATGGTTCACTTTTTTCTGCAGAATGCAAAGATATAGTTTGCCAATGTGTCAGCCATAACATTCTGCTGAGCGAAAACCTGCTGTTCCAGTAGTAGGGGATTGTAATTCGACAAATGGCTGGTGCATGCTTCTGCGTTTTCAGGGGCCTGCAAGCGCCCTTCCGGGCCCCTTACGTGCTTACGTATACCTTCTCCTTACGTGCTTACGTGCATCGCCCAATTTTTCTACCTAGACGGCAAAGCTCCGCAAGCGTCACGGAGCCGGCAAGGCTGTGATTGGTCTGCTAACTACATCATTTCTGGAGTCGCATTTTTGGTTCATGCCCGATAATACCGGCGGAAACCACGGAAGATTTAGAAGAATGAATATGGACCAAATAGAAGAGCACTTCAGAAGAGATCCGAAACTATGACCACTAGTATAACCCGTCACTGACTGGTGGATTTGACGCTAGAAAAAGGCTATGAGGAGCCGCCGCGGCGATGTAAATAAACGGCTCGTGCCACACACGAAGAAGAGCTGACTTCGACAAAAAACATTACTCCGCCTAGTGTTCTGGCGGGGAATTGCATGGCAACACGTGCAACGCTTGGAAAACCATGAATGACATTGAGTCCTGCGTCACAACTGCGTGAAAAGCCGCAGACGCCGTTGCAGAAGCATGCACCGGCCTTAAGGCACTGCTTGTCAGCATTCTTTTCAATGTATCTTAGTGGCCAACAGAAGTACTGCAACCAAAAACTACCCCGCACCTTCCTCCTCTGGAACACTGTGTGCCTCTATTATTACATTTTTGTGAGATGAGTTTTTAAATTAAAAGGTGTTGACATGTGTCAACTGGATGTACAGTTTATGGAACAGGTTCAGGGAAAAAAAATTTAGTTCCATCATAGGGAATAGGTAAAGGGATGAAAGTTTTTTCGGTTTTAAGTGGAAACACACGCTCTAGTCGTCAAAAACCTTGATTAATGAAGCTTTAACCGATGTAATGAGGGACTGGGACAGTTGCCAGCATGCATGAGGTGGAAGTAAACTCCCTTGACAAGGTGCCAGTCCACCACATACGTAACACCCTGTCAGTTGAATTCATACGCCCCCATTCAAACTTGCAGGTAAACTGCAGGAGGAAACAGATTCAGACCCAGCACTTCCTTGTTGTGTGGGGTGGACGTTCACTTATTGTTGCAGAAGTAAACTGTTATATTGCAGGTATACTTTAACTTTTGAATCCTTGCTAATAGGGTGGAAATCCCTAAACATGCTGCTTTTGAACACAGAGCTGTATTTTACTGATGTGCTGCTGAAACCTGTGCAGCCTGTGGGGGTAAAGCCCTGAACTCATCGGTAGCACAAGATAAATTGTTGAGGAGTACAAATATTTTTCCTCCTAAATAGCCTCAGGATTCATATCAGAACCTTATCCCCAGTTTCTTTATCTCTTTATATCCGGTTCATAACGTGGTTGGAACACTTTGCTATTCCAGCTTCAAGCTGTCATTTTGAACACGTTGGTCTAAAATAATCTTATCTCAGATCTGCCAAATACTTAAATCCTCTCTTATCAGGATGAAGATCAAATGTGCAATTTAAAATTCACCAAAACAATGCAACTGTTAGCATCATGACATCATTTAGAATCAAGGAGACTCGGTCAGACAGATAGTAGTCAGCAAACAGAGAGCCTTTTTATTGCATTCACATGATCATATGAAGGAAGGTTTTGGTTTCGATGTTGAGCTTGTGTTCTTCGGTTGTGACCCTCTGTGTTGCGGTTGCTTTGTGGGACAGATTATGTGGTGGTCCTAGAGGTGGACACCACCTGGCCGTCCTTGGTTTCCTGTGTGACCACGACCACCTTTGTTGTGGTGGATGTTCTTGAACTTGACCCACTACTTCCCATACTACCCATACTGTGAAAAGAAAGACAAATACAGTGGTGCCATTAAAACCATTGTAATGGTTAAAATTTCTGAGTTGGAGTTGAAAGACAGAATTTCAAAGCATTGTTTCTATTTTTGTCTCTTATTTCCTCACCTGCCCTCTCCGTCCATCAGCCTCTTGTATTCTGCGATCTCCATCTCCAGCCGTGTCTTGATGTCCAGCAGCATCTTGTACTCTTGGCTCTGGCGCTCCATGTCACCACGCAGCTCCATCAGCTGTCCCTCCAGGTTCGTCACCTTCATCTGGAGGCCTTGGAGCTGCATGGAGTAACGGCACTCTGTGTCGTTCAAGGTGCCTTCCAGTGCCGATTTCTGGGGGAGGAAAGAGAAGAGAAGAATGAAAGAAGGGGAAAAAATTCATAAACTGGAAAAATTTTGGAAGTGGCACGAGGAGAGAAAAAGTTGGTGTGGCAAGCTTGTAGATTTGCTCCCTTTTTATTTACCATGCTCATTTGTGACTGCAGCTCGATCTCCAGGCCCTGCAGTGTGCGACGGAGCTCAGAGATCTCTGTCTTGGTGGTATTGAGAACTTCTGTGCTGACTGCCACCTCCTGGTTCAGAGTCTCTGACTGTGGTAGAAGTAAAAACATTAGTGTCATATAATACAACATACCCTTGATCAAAATGAATCCACTGTGGTTTTGGCCCTGTCTTACCTTTGTCTGGAACCAGGCTTCCAGCTCTCTCTGGTTCTTGCCAGCTGCAGCTTCATACTGCTCACGGATCTCAGCCATTACGGCGCTCAGGTCTGCCTGAGGTTTTGCGTCCACCTCCACGTTGATCTGTCCACTCATCTGGGTGCGCATGGCTGCCAATTCCTGGTGAATAAACAGTTTGTTAAGAGGTAGATAGATCTTGTTTCTTAGTTCAAAGAATTGGAAAGCACATTCACTTAAACGCTCTGCGTCTGGGACCCACCTCCTCGTGGTTCCTCTTGAGGTAGATCAGCTCCTCCCTGAGGCCTTCGATCTGCATCTCCAGGTCGGATCTGGCCAGTGTCAGCTCATCCAACAGTCTCTTCAGACCGGCGATATCTGCCTCCACTGATTGACGCATGGCAAGCTCATTCTCATACCTGTGAGGCAGCGAGAGAGCAGACATTTGCAACTTAGCATCAATGTATGCATTCTTAACAAATACAGGGTCTGGTTGATTCACAGATTTTAGACACTTTTTATCTCTGATCTTGTTGCTTACTTGGTTCTGAAGTCGTCTGCTGCCAGTTTTGCGTTGTCGATAGACAGATAGATTCCTGCATTGAGACAGGTGGCAGCCTGGATCTGTGTAACAAAGAAATGTTTAATGTTAACTCCAACACATCACAGTAGCATTGCATGTAACATGAGATCAGTCTTTCACAAAGTCACGCACATTCAGTGTCCCTCTAGTGTATAAACGTACACGCTAATTCACATGTTCAATTACATTCAGGGTTCAGAGGTCAGATGACATACCTTTCCCTGCAGGTCAGCAATGGTGAGCTCAAAAGCAGAGTAGTCACGGGCATTGGGGGCGGTTTTGCTCTCCAAAAACTGGCGGATCCTCAGCTCCAGCTCGCCATTGGCCTTCTCTAGGCTGCGCACTTTGTCCAGGTAGGTGGCCAGACGGTCGTTCAGGTTCTGCATGGTGGCCTTCTCGTTGGCGGAGACGTGCAAGTCCGCACCACCATCACCTCCACCGAATCCTCCACTGAAGCCTCCACCATATCCTCCACCATATCCTCCACCATATCCTCCACCTCCACCTCCACCGCTGCTCCTCACACCTCCATAAGAGCTTGTGGAGATTCTAGATCCAGAGCCACCTGCACCGGCATACACACTTGAGGCATAGCCCTTTTGCGTTGAGCGTCCACCTCCACCTCCACCTCCACTAACACTCCCAGTTCCGAAACGCCCGGACCGGCTTGACATGCTGACTCTGCTGGTGAGCATTGTTGCAGATGATACTGTGAAGACTGCTCAGGAGGTCTGACTACCCAGGAGAGGAGATAGCGTTGGATGAAGAGCTCTACCTTTGCCCCCTTTTTATCCTGCACAGGGCTGCTGCTGCGCCTGATGTGGGTGGGGCCAAGCAGGGCTAGAGGGAGGAGAGTGACCTAATGATTGGTGCTCAACCCTTCCCATCACACACACCCTTCAAATTCATTTTGTGCAACGAGAAAGTGGGATTAGCTTTAATCCTGTTTTCTTTTATTTCTCCAAACCACACTGTTTAAACTGAAAAGGGCCACGCCTGTTGCATGTTTTACTTCAGGTAAGTCATACAGTCAAATCCAGCAAGTTAGAAAATTGTGACAGAGCTCTTACAGATCATGTGTCTGCTGAGTTTGGGCCATAAATCTTGGGCAAGACTGCCAGACTCGCCAAACCTGTTACGGTACCAAGCCAACGATCATAACAAACACTGCAGGGTTCAATACAGAATTTTTTTCAACTTGATTCACGGCCAGCTCAACTCTTCTCACACACCTTTGTCTTTGTTCTCTGAACTAACTTACCCAAGGTACAATTAGTATTCCTATTATTTTAAGTACTGTTCACAGTTTCAGTTCGTTTTCACATCTTTCCACAAACTTTTTCTTTTTGCTTCACAGTAGCCTGCAGCATTCCCAACTAGAAGCAGTTTTTACAGATGCTCATGAGGCTTTGTTGAGACCTGACCTCGATCAAGACTGTTCACAGGAGTGCCGGAAAGCTGCAGGTGTGCCTGCAGCTTTTCTTCGTTTTCTTGGCAGCGCACTTCGGTATGTGCATCATGCCCCAACAAGAACAAGCTCTACCTTGTGTGCTTCAGTCATGTCTTTTGTGGAGTCTTATTAAATTTATAAAAGAAACATGCGGGTGATTAAATCTTTTGCTTGTTTTATTGTTAGAATAATGCATGTATTATTAAAGACTGATTTTATTTATGGATGAATGTCACAAAGAGTTGTTTTACATCTCACAAATTACTTGCTCATGTAATCTCATGCACAGCTCAAAGTTATAAACAGCAGATGTTTCTTTTCACTGCTGCTTTTCATTTGACGGTTGCACACTCATCCCATGCTTATGCTAAACAACCATAAATTATGTGCAAAGTATTCAGTTTGAAACCCTATTAATATATGGGGAAAATATTTGTGTCTCTCGGGAAGAAAGTATTTTAACACCGACACACCAACGCACAGGAGGTAAAGTACAGCTCTGCAAAGCTAATTGCACTTGGTTGAGAATTCCACTGCTCCACACTTGTTCTTTTTAGATTTATGTTGTCTTCAAGTAGACAAAACAAGTCAGCGAAAAAGTAGGAAAAAAAGATGCATTTTACAGATGAGCCACTTGCAGTCTCAGTTTCTTAATAGATAACCTGTGCACAGCCAAGTGCTGGTGTAGATTGTAATGCACGACACAGGCTGTGCACCTCTTTACAATGATGCGTTCAAACATTCCTGTGGTAGTATTCAGTCACTGGGGTGTGGCACTGGAGGGGACGTTTAAACAAATTAATACAAAATGTTCTGTTTGATTAAGCTTATGTAAAGTTTACTATGTTTATTAACAGACTAGTTGTTCCTGATGTACATGAACCTGTGAGTTTTTAGACACAGCAAAAGTTGGCCTTCTGCTCAGGGAGTTTGTATCCATGTGGCATGTGGTAGCCGTAACCATTAAACTGTCAGCTCGCCCTGATTCCTGCAGACTGGTGAGGTTTTCTCATATTTATTGCAATTAAATAGACCTCAAAATAACGTTGGACAACTTTGCCAATGCATAATAAAAAAGATAGAAGCGATGACAGACCATTTATCACAGGTAAAGAACATATCCAGAAATTAGGTAATGCTCAACTGTGCCAGTTTTCCTCAGGCTAAAGGCAACAGTCGTGATCATACAGATGTCACACGCAACCAGGTAGCTTTCTCACACTGAAGGAGATGGTGGAGAAAATGATGCAGTGATCATAAATGGAAACTTGTTGTAAGAAAAACTCCAACAATCTAAAACTCACACAAAGTCTCTCTTTTTTGTCCCTTTCTTTTTTTTTAATGTTACATTACAAATTATATTTTACATTGAGCTAAATGTAATTGTTGTGCACATGACAAAAAAGTATTGAATGTTGAATGTTGCAAAAGCCTGGGCTGTGAGAAACATGCTCTTGAAACAAAACATGCAATAATGTTTATAGGTTAACATGTGTGCAGGGAGCAGCTGTTTGTCTGTCTGTCTGTCTGTCTGTCTGTCTGTCTGTCTGTCTGTCTGTCTGTCTGTCTGTCTGTCTGTCTGTCTGTCTGTCTGTCTGTCTGTCTGTCTGTCTGTCTGTCTGTCTGTCTGTCTGTCTGTCTGTCTGTCTGTCTGTCTGTCTGTCTGTCTGTCTGTCTGTCTGTCTGTCTGTCTGTCTGTCTGTCTGTCTGTCTGTCTGTCTGTCTGTCTGTCTGTCTGTCTGTCTGTCTGTCTGTCTCACAACTGAAGGATGAAATTATGCTCAAACATTTGTGCTCTCCAGGGGATGAATCTTTCCAGCTCAAGTGGTCCTCAGGCTTTCCCTCTATAGCGCCACCCTGAGGTTGTGGTTTAGAGAGAAACATCTTAACAACCATTGACCACTCACACAGCTGCTGGTCTTTTTTCTCACATTGGCATCTGTTGGTGTAGTCAGTGTCCTGCTGTGAACTGAACTGGTACATGAGTGAGGATTTTGACTCGTAGTTACAGCCTGCTAAAAGAAGACTTCTCAACTAGCTACCAACAAATTAAAAGATGATAAAAACCCACACAGAAATATCTGTGGAGTAAAGATTACACAAAAAATCATGAATGGACTTCCGTGAAGCTGTGTACAGGTCAAGGATGAACCCACAACATTTTGTACAGAACTGAATCAGGGGGTAAATCCAGGCATTTCTTCCCACTATCTTTAACAAAATTTTGTGGATTTCTTGGAAAAAACCTCATGAATGTGGATTTTTGAGTGTGTGCAATTTGGTGCATATCCAAATTAATCAATCAATCAAATTTTATATGTAAAGCTCATATTCACAAATCACAAATTGTCTCATAGGGCTTCACAAGGTGCGACATCCTCTGTCCTTAACCCTCAGCAATTGTGAGGAAAAAATACCAAAACATCTATTAGAAGAAAGAGATTTTAACATAATGGAAAGATGTGTCAATGTTTAGAGTATTTATACATTAGAAAATGTCAGAAAGATATAGAGAGAGCAGCAATTGCAATTGAAATGGAGAAGTTATTGCAGTAATGTGAGTAGTTATATTGTAAATCAAGCAGATCACGACCCAGAACCACTAATAAATATCTGGATAGAGTGAATTTAACTGTGGTTTCATTGAGGGACTGTTGGGCCTTGGCAGAGGTATTCACTGTCTGCCCTTCTAGTTTGCAAAGTATTTAACCTTTAAATGTCACATACATGTATGAACTTTCAGAAGCTTTCCACCAAATATATTTATCATTATTGTACTAAAGATACAGTTTTTTATCTGCTCCTGCAACTAAATGACATCCAAATCCTCTGAAAAATCACAGAAAGGTGCAATGAGGTAGCTGTGAAATGAGCAGCCAGCAGCTGAGAGAGTGTGGCTGTGTTGATGAGATGTTGCTGAAAAATTACATTTGCAAATCTGCAAATAAAAATGAACACAACTGCAAGTGTTGTTGTGCATTGTGCGTTTAAATAGAAATTTGCCTTTTTCTTTTAGGTTTTGTGAGGATAAACACAAAATCAGTGATGCACTTGCAGGTTTCATCTCTGTCAATGTGCCTCTTAACATTATCAACCACTATTTCACAGATACAACCAAATAAGTATAAGAAAAACATACATGTTAAGTAAACGTTCTGCAACAAATTCACACAATGCACCCTCTTGTTTTGACAAAAGAGGACAGAGCTGTTGTGTCATGTAAGATGAATGATTAATGAGAACGGTATGCTTGGCAGTAAAAGCTAAGGTGTGACTGCGGTTTCTGTTTTTGCAGAGTATGAATGAGGTATTCATGGCTGGAATCAGGATACTCCTGCGAACTGTAACACGCTCCATCTGCATTCATCTGGTGTCAGACTTTCAAACATTGCTTAATCAAATTTTAAAATAAAATGATAGCAGTTATCATTGCAATATTATTTTCTCCATTAGCAATAGAATACATTAATACCACTCAGTAGAGCACATAGGCCCTACCTCCACCAAGGCCCAACATTCCCCTTAAAATGTATTCAAGCTGCACCATATTCCACACACTTATCAGTTCCGAAAAAAATGCAAGATTCTTTTCATCAAGATGAATTATTCCTGGGGAAAGTGGTGTAAATGTAACAAAAACCTACCTTTCTGGAAGCATTGAGAAAGTGGAAAAAAAGTAAAAATCTGGATCAACATCGAAATCAAATGTGTTCTCTACTGACCCATATCACATCCATCCATCTGTCCAGTATGGTTTGTGTAATGGTGCTATCTTACAGACAGACACATTTTTGCCTTACCTCCTGGGACATAATGTTCTAAATCTAAATAATGTTCTAAATTGCACATGGTTTAGTGTAATTGGTTTCAATTTTTAACCTCAGATAGTGGAATGTTTCATGTTCTAACAAATGTCTTCAGCTTTCACCAAGGTGCAAAAATCTACCAAACTTCCGAGACATGATACTTCACATTTATCTTGACAATTATCCAAATCGACAGATGTGAACATTTTTATCATGATACCATTATTTCCCCATATCTCCCAGCCCTGCTCAAACCTCCCTGCAGACTAATTCCTGCCCTGTGGTATCTGTTGAGCTTGCAAAAACCATATCAATAATTCTTTTTGACAGGTTTACTGTGTCACATATTCCAAGCACTTTTCATCTAAATGAGAAATGGGACTCCTCAGAATGTAAGACGTCAATTAAAGTGTGAGTATGAAGTGCCTCACAGTGACAAGTAACCTGCAGCTTTCAGCAGAAACTGGAACACTATGTTCAAAATGCAGTTTGAGCTGAGAAATAGCCAAGCTTCTACCTGGGTGTGTGACTGTCATGTACGAGCCAGCTTAAAACAATATCTCGCCCTTGATCTCTTGTAGGAGAGATAGCGTGCCTGGATTACTCATGAACACATTAACAATGCTCCTCTGCCTTTGTGACCTTTCGTTCTACCGCAGGCCCAGGCTGGTTTCTGCTGGATCAGGAAATGCCCTGCAGGGACGAGACACACCCTGAGCAGAGAGCAATAATTCCTGCATCAACTAATCTAGTCATCTTGAGCTGGTTTGAAAGGACTGGAAAATTACTGCAAACGATTCTGAACTCAGAGCGGAGCGGCAGAGCTTCTCCTCTCTCATAAATGTGTGCGATATTATTAAATCAGCAGCTTTATTTTCTCTGCTGCAAGTTGTCTCGACTGGGCTTCATGTGCACACAAATAAACTCGTTACTGCCTGTGGTTTGGTCATAATGGAGCAAACCGCTCTCAGCTGAGGGGAAACCCACATTTCCTCTTGTCCCACACACACACGGAGTAGCATGACCGACTGTGTTTTATCTCTATGTGGGGTAGACCATCCTTGTCCTTTGAGGGTTGCAGGGGGGGGCTGGAGCAAATCCCAGCTGCCGTTTGGTGAGAGCCGTGGTGCACCTTGCTACAGCCAAAAGCACTAATGCCAGGGGCGGATCCCGGGGAGCACTGGCCCCTCTGCTGTCACTAGTCTCAAAATAACTGTCACTCACTAACGATACTGACAATAAATAAGCATTTGCTGAGAATTTATATTTTCTTTTTGAACAATTTTGTGGGGCTTTGCTCAAAGCTATAGAGCTTAGAGTGTGCATCTTACTGAATCAGGAATTCTGCATGGAAGTTGTGCATATAATTGGCCCCTCTGTGAAAGTATATAATTATAATAATAATAATAATAATAGCTTGAATTTATATAGAGCCTTTCAAGATTAACAAGGATGAAGAGAAAAGAAAAGAATGAAAGCAATTTGCACAAAACAGGATAGAAATAAACAGCACTAATGACAGGGTGGAGCATTCACTGAGTCAGGGCCACCTTTTGAGGAGCATTCAAATGGTGGCCTTGTTGTTTGAGTAGTTTTTTTTAAGCTGTCCAGAGATGTAGTTACATCAGGTTGTGGCCCCTGATCAAGAAAAATGCTTGATCCATTACTGACCCATGCAGGAAAACGTCCATCTCTGTATGACAACTTTTACTTTCAGAATTGCCAGGAAAAGGGCAAATCTGATGTTGGAATTGTGGACTTAAAACTAAATCGTTTACACGGACGAAGAAAAGCGTTGGACGAGCTTTTAAAAATAATTATTAGTATTAGTAATGGCAAATTAGTGTCCTTAACTTAAGCTAACACAATTGTTAACATTAAGTTGAAAAACTTTTAAACTTTGTTTGTGTGTTACCAATTGAAATACTTTTAAAGTTGGTACTACATTTTTTATGTTTCAGTGATATGAATAAAATGCATGTTCTCCCAATGGTGCACATGTATTCTTTTTCTTTTTAGTCATGCAGTGTGAAGTTATGTTCGTGAATCACGTCCTCTTTGCCTAAACATGAAAAAGCGTGAATCACTAATATTTAATCGCACCGATGATAAACTGCAGCAACGTGTGAATACAGTGGACCTCAAAAAACACAAAAGATTGAAAGTCTTAACTGTTCTAGTGCCCAACACATTAACCTGTCAGACTGGTTAACTGTGATGTGAGGATTACTGCAGATCTCAAGTCTCCACCTGATTCAGTTCCACCTACTGGAAGTGAAGAAGCTGTCTGTGACTCAAGAGTGACCCACCTCGCTGCACCTAATCCTCAGATCCATGTTTTTGGAACAGTCAGATCATAATGAACTCTTAACATTTACAGCAGGACCCATTCTGACACATAATGTCCTGTCTTTGTGATTTTTTTCTATCTATCTATCTATCTATCTATCTATCTATCTATCTATCTATCTATCTATCTATCTATCTATCTATCTATCTATCTATCTATCTATCTATCTATCTATCTATCTATCTATCTATCTATCTATCTATCTATCTATCTATATTTCCATCGTTATTTCTATCTATCTATCTATCTATCTATCTATCTATCTATCTATCTATCTATCTATCTATCTATCTATCTATCTATCTATCTATCTATCTATCTATCTATCTATCTATCTATCTCTATCTATCTATCTATCTATCTATCTATCTATCTATCTATCTATCTATCTATCTATCTATCTATCTATCTATCTATCTATCTATCTATCTATATATCTATCTATCTATCTATCTATCTAATCCCATCCAGTGTAGCAGTGTGGTTTCTCTCCTTTTACTGTTGAAATGGCTTTTATATATATAATTTTGTGCTATTTGCAGATCATTATTTATTGCCCCTTGATGGAAATAAAGAAAACTGTGTTTCTAAATTTCGCGTTTGCCACAAAAATCAGTTTCTACTTAAAACAAGTCGTTTGGTCCATCAAAGGCCTGTAGAGTTAGATCCTTCAGAAAGAAAGACAAAGGTGACACCTGGTGGTCATGAGTGAGTAACACTCAAAACACAACTTAGCATATCCCTACTACACAGTGTTCCACATGGGGAAAAATACATGTGACACCTAACGTGAACCCATGACAAAAAACGTATCCTTGTCTTTCGGTTACCTAAATTGAACTATGCAACAATTGTTGTTTCTAGTTACACAGGTACATCTACGATCAAACTAAAATTAAGATCAAATTAAAATGAAGAATACACTCTTTTCTTTGATTTCTGTCTTTAATTATTGTTTTGGTGCAAAAATAATCAGAGTGAACATTTGCCAAGGAAAGATCATCACCTGCTGCAACCTGGCTGTAAAATACATTCACTGGATTTCTTCCACTTGGGTGTCGACCGAGGAGGACACCACCTTTCCATCAATGATCTCCTCCACGATGGTCTTCACTCTCCTCTCGATGTGGGGCTTATGCTCTGTGGAGGTGGGGGACAAACACAAAGAGGCCCATGACGAAAACATTTTACCACGGCACAGAAAGCGTGTTGGGAAGCTTGTGTGGCATCTTACCTTCCACTTCTACCACCTTGCTGATGATCACAGACCTATGGGGGAGAGTGAACGTTCAATTTAGAACATGCTTTCATTGCTCCAACTTGTCGGCATGCAACTCCCAGGTGAAACACACTTCATCTCTAACCTTTTCTCGTGTATCTCTCCCTCCAGCAGCCTCCTGTACTCGGCGATCTCGCGCTCCAGCCTCATCTTGATGTCCAGCAGCAGGTTGTACTCTGATTGCTGCTGCTCGATGGAGACTATCAGACGCTGCAGCTCCTCCTGCTGATAGTTAATGCTTATCTGCAGCTGGCTGAGCTGAATGCTGTATCGACTGTTCGCCTCATCCAGACTCTGCTGCAGGCACTGAAACTGCAGGGAGACGATGAAAGAAAGTCAGATCCTTCAGAAAAATGAACTGAGGGGAAATCTTGGTTTCATGTATCTAGTCAATATGAGATCAGATGACTCAAGTCTACACTGTGTCATTTCGTCTGGGACCGACCTCTGTGAAGACGCTCTGTCGAGTTATCTCCAAACTCTGGAAGCTCCTCTTGAGCTCCGACAGCTCTGTGTAAAAAGTCTTCACTTCTGTGGAGGTTGAAACGAGGACCACCTCGAGACTAGTCATCTTAGACACACACAAACACACACACACACACACACACACACACACACACACACACACACACACACACACACACACACACACAAGATAAATACTTTGAAAGTTGCCACCATAAATTTCATGGACATTTTCAAGCCCTCCCATCTCACCTTTTCTTGGAACCACTTCTCAACTTCCTGCTTGTTCTTCAAGACCATATTCTCGTAGTACTCCCTGATTTCCTCCAGTGTCTTCTGCAGATCCACCGATTCTGAGCTGTCCACCTCCACGTTCACCTTACCACTCTGCTGGTGCCTCAGCAGAAGCATCTCCTGCAGAGTGGAGAAGAGCATACATTTAACACTTCTCTGTCCTCCTGCCCTGAGAGTCATATCTGCAACCACCAGCTGATGGCGCCCTTGCACTTGCAACCCCAACCCACAAGAGATTACTCAGCAGGTAAATTCCTCTGAATCCACTGAAGGGTTCTCACCTCCTTGTGGTTGCTCTTGATGTAGACCAGCTCCTCTCTCAGACCCTCTATCTGCATCTCCAGGTCGCTGATGTTGAGAGTCACGCTGTCCCGGATCCCTCGGAAACGAGACAAGTCGGCCTCCACCATCGAGCGCAAGTTCAGCTCCATCTCGTACCTACAGAGAGATTTTGGGTGGATGTGCAGTTAGAAGTCTGTTCAAGTTTTACCCAACATAACAAATCAGTTTTGGCCCACATCGCACATCTGGCCCACATTCAGATTGGAATGATGGCACCTGGGTGGTCCTGTTTGCCAGATCTATGCCACAAGTAAGCCACGTCAAAATCACATGTGAACCAAATTAGTTTTGTGCCATATTGCCCACTTTAGGTTCACATTAAAATAACACTTTACGCAGGGCCACAAGAAGCCCAGATAAGCCTCTGCCACATCTTTGCCTGAAGTGGCGCACATCCGTATGCCATCGGGGAATGAAATCTCAGTAAGTGCGAAAACAACTCTTGGTCATGTTTCATTAGGTGTTAATAGAACTCTCCATACATACAGCTTACATGTAGTAGACAAAGAAAACTTTCTTCAGATTTGTTTGACATATACTCAGATGAAATGGAGGGTGTATGTGAGTTTAGAATGAGGTCCCAGAGGAATGTGAACCTACTTCATTTTAAAGTCTTCAGCAGCCAGCCGAGCGTTGTCAATCTGCAGGAGGATATTTTGATTCTCTAAGCGCCTCCTTATGACCTTAAAGGAGGGGAAATGAAGTGAAGTCAGTATTTACTCTGCACTTTCCCAGAGTAGACAAACGGTTGCTGTTCCATGGGAGTGTGTAGGAAAAAATGAGTGTGAGACGTGCCTGCGCCTGGAGGTCAGTGATGGTGGCAAAGTATCCGTCAAGATCTCTGGACACATAGGTTCTCTTCTCACAGAACTCTCTGATCTGCATCTCCAGCTTCATGTTGGCCGATTCCAGGGTTTTAACCTGCACACACAACCAGAAACGGTCCTCATGTGACTGCTTATGAAACTCCTAGGTCTGACACTTGGAGGTAAATTATTCTCAACCTCAATCCATTGTTTCAAGAATGCACCACACAGGTCAGATGTATTTAATTTCTTTATTTCCTTAGTCTGTATAGGGACAGTTTGACGTTATACACTGTTTTTTGTGGCACTTTCAGTTGATCTCCGAGCGCTACATTTTTAATGTTTTAGCTGATATACAAAATTTATATCAATTTTCATATTCTTAATTTGTTTTAACACAAAATTTTTAAATCACTTTTATGAAATGCACTTTCTGTTGCATTTTTATTCTTGAATCGTGGTACATTCATAATTTTACATACTTATATGTCATTATCAGTGATTGGTCATTTAGCCTTTACTTTTCATAATCAACTAATAATATCTAACTTGGTGAAGTAAAAGAAAAGAGAAGTTAAGTCTCTCTGTAGTGTATCGTCATATGTAATCTTGTAGGCCTTTTGCATTAATGCATTATCTGGTCCAGATGGAGCTTGTTGTAAGTGCAGCCACAGATCATTTTACAATTATTTATATTTTACATCATATGAAAGTTCTTGATATCAAAAACTGCAATGGAACAAATAACTGTCAAACAAAGAGCACGTGGCAAAACGTACATTAACTGTTAAAATACATGAAAGTGATTTAACTATCAAATACTCAGAAATGTAAGTAAAGGTGTTTGCATTTGTGTTTGTGTGTGTGTGTGTGTGTGTGTGTGTGTGTGTGTGTGTGTGTGTGTGTGTGTGTGGGTGTGTGGGTGTGTGTGTGTGTATAGAGTGAGGACATTTTGGGGGGACCTACATTTTTCTGACGGCTGATTTAGGGTAAAGACTTGGTTTTAGGGTTAGGGTTAAAGTCAGGTTCAGGTTAGGCATTTAGTTAATGTCAATGGATGTCCCCACTTAGAAATAAGTAAAAACATGTGTGTAGGGTAAGGGGGGTCAGGGTTAAGGGTTAAGGGTTATGTTACGTGTGTGTATGCGTTTTTTACATATAAGAACCTGTGTAGATATCATCCCCATCATCCTCATCATCCTCATGGCTTACCTTCACCATGTAGGAGGCCAGCCGGTCGTTGAGGTTCTGCATGGTCCCCTTCTCATTGCCGATGACTGCAGAGTCGTTGTACCCAGACATTGACCCAGAGCCGAAGGAGAACGCAGACTGGGAGACGCGGGTCCCGTAACCCCCTGCCCCTCCGTACACGCTGGGTGTGCTGCCCAAGGTGACGCTGCCGGTGGACATGCGGGTCTGTCTGCCTCCGAGCATCTGCATCCCTCCGCTCAGGCTCATGGCGCTGGAGCCAGAGATGCTGCGGGAGCCAGACATGGAGACGGTGCGGGAGCCGGAGATGCTGCGAGAGCTGAAGCTGCTGCTTTTGCCGACGAGGACTGAAGCCATGGTGAGAGAGAGGTGGATGGTGCAAGTGGAGGCTGGTGGAGAGCTGGAAGGCTGGTGTAGTGGCTCTGTGCAGACTGCTGGGCTTTTATAGAACTGTGAAGCGTCAGGTCGCCGGCCACAACTATGTGAGGTATGCAGATAATATGTTTTCAAAAGTAAATGCGGCTTAATAGGTGTGTGCACAAGCATTACTGAAGCTCTTTGGAAGACAGGTTGAATATCCAGTTGAGCAACATGAGGGCTGGAGAGCTGATCATCAGATGGATAATCAGGCAGACATAACGATGATTCCTTATTTCCTCAAATGTCACTTATACTTAAAGCAGCTGCAGCAAGGTGAAATGCAAAATACTTAACCATGTCATGCACTCACTGGGAGAACTCCATTAAGGTGGCTTTAGATAGAAGAAATAACAATTCATTCATTTGGTCAGTCAGTCCGCCTTTATTTTAACTTGGGAACAAATTGACCCCAATTACAATATAGCAAAGTACAAAAATAAACAAATCATTCCATGACACAAAGAAAACAAAAAAATAAGAAACAGTAGAAATTTGCCATCTACCAAATCAAAATCAAAAGTCCAGTTTTTAGGAACAATTTCAGTTCATAGTATTTTATTAAGAGCAAATTATTCAATCAAATAAATGATTAAACTAAAACATGAAGATGAGCCGTGGATTGTTCTGTGTGTTCTTAAATGTTGTTGGTGCGTGACGAGAAAAACTAGACTTGGCAAGCGCAGTAAAAACAGCTCGCACCTGCAGTGTGTCGTTTTAGGAATTGAAGTTTATCTGTGTATTTCGCCAAATCACTGAATATATTATCAATATGCACTTTATATTATAAGGTTGAGACAAAATGGTGGAGAAACCCAACAGTGCCCACAAAAAAAGCAAAAATGAAATGGCGCCTGTGGAAAAAAAAACCTTGACGAGAACCAGACTCAATCATCATCATCATCATCATCATCATCATCATCATCATCATCATCATCATCATCATCATCATCATCATCATCATCATCATCATCATCATCATCATCATCATCATCATCATCATCATCATCATCATCATCATCATCAGTTTACTTTCAAAGTAAATTCCACTTGTCTCAGCACAAGAAACACCAAATGTTAGGACAATGTAATGTATCAAGTGTGAAAATAAAAACATTAAAAAGTGAAAAATGTTTTTTTTACACTGTCACACCCTTTTCCTAAGAAGCGTATCTAAGGTGTGGAGTAAAATACCCTGATGTGATTGACACAATAATCTTTAGACGACATCTCAGGGAAACACCCATTAGGGAAAGTGAAAGATAAAACGAAAGATTGCACGAAAACAATTTTGTGGCAGAGGATCTTCCTAACATCCATATTTAAGACTATGAATGTAATAACATGTCTTTCCTTCTGTTAAAAACATGTCAAACAACTAAAATATTATTAATGTTATTGTTATTATTTGACAGGTTTAATTTAACAGACGGAAAAACATATATTTACATTCGAGGCCGACTTAACACAAATGCACTGTAAATCTGTAGTTGAGAGATCACATGAGGACAGCGTGGACGACCATTGTTGTATATTTCATGTATGTGTTTGTTATTATGTCTAGTTATTCTACACACGTGCTGGTTCTTTTTGTGTGACATGCACGTTAAGGTAGCACAAGCTATTCAATAAAGTGGCTGTTTTATGTAATTGAATTTAACACCAACCTGATGTCAGTGTCTTTCTATCAGATTCTTCAGTGAGTGATTATGTTTTCTTGTTGTGGATCACAAGTTGTGGAGTTGTGGAGTTGTTATCAACATTATCTTAAGAACAGCTTGAAGGAATTTTCTTCAAATTTGGTACGCATACTTTATTATGGCTCAAGGATGAGCCGATTAGATTTGGTGGACAGAGGTCAAAGGTCAAGGTCATGGTGATCTCATAGTCTGGAATAAAACTGCACAGAGTGCCAGAGGCATACAACCACAGGGTGGGGATTCTAGTTCCTGTCAAATACACTACCAGTCAAAAGTTTGGAAACAACTTCTCATTCAATGGTTTTTCTTTATTTTTCTTTCTTTCTACATTGCAGATTAGTATTGAAGACATCCAAACTATTAAGGAACACATATGGAATTATGTGGTAAACAAAACACTCTGCGGTCCAACTCATCCCAGACCATCTCATTTGGGTTCAGGTCGGGTGGTTGTGGAGGCCAGGTCATCTGACGCAGCACTCCATCACTCTGCTTCTTGGTCAAATAGCCCTTACATAGCCTGGAGGCGTGTTTGGGGTCATTGTCCTGTTGAAATACAAATGCTGGTCCCACTAAGTATAAACCAGATGGGATGGCATTTCGCTGCAGAATGCTCTGGTAGCCATGCTGGTTAAGTATGCCTTGAATTTTGAATAAATCACCAACAGTATCACCAGCAAAGCCCCCCCACACCATCACACCTCCTCCTCCATGCTTCACGGTGGGAACCACACATGTAGAGACCATCCGCTCACCTTTTCAGCGTCATACAAAAAAAACCTCAAATTTTGACTCATCAGACCAAAGTACAGATTTCAACTGGTTTAATGTGCAAACCCAGTGTTTCTTGGCCCAAGCAAGTCTCTTCTTCTTGTTGTTCTTCCTCAGTAGTGGCTTCTTTGGAGGAATTCGACCATGAAGGCCTGATTCACGCAGTCTCCCCTGGACAGCTGATGTTGAGATGTGTCTGCTACTTGAGCTGAGGACCGGCACTGGCAATGTTGGCGCCCTAGGCGAGATTTCAGAATGGCGCCCCCCAACATATACACGCAAATTGTCATGCATCCCCAAGAACTAACCCTAACCCTAACCCACTGCTGGAACTCTGCGAAGCATTTATGTAATTTGCGGTTTCTGAGGCTGGGAACTCTAATGAACTTATCCTTGACAGCAGAGGTTACTCTTGGTCTTCCGGTCCTGGGGCGATCCTCATGAGAGCCAGTTTCCTCATAGCTTTAGGCTGTTTTTGCATCTGAACTTGATACATTCAAAGTTCTTGAAATTTTCCAGACTTACTGACCTTCCTGTATTAAAGAAATTATGTTTCTCTTTACTTAGTTGAGTTGTTCTTGCCATAATATGGATTGGAACTGTAGTCGAATAGGCCTATTCACTGTATAGAGCTGTGCACCAACCCTGCCTCTGCACAACACAACTGATGGTCTCATACACGTTAAGAAGGCAAGAAATTCCACAAATGAACTCTTGACAAGGCAAACCTGTTAATTGAAAACCATTCCAGGTGACTACTGCATGAAGCTGGTTGAAATAAGGCCAAGAGCAGCAAAGCTGTCATTAGAGCCGAAGGTGGCTACTTTGAAGAATCTAAGATATAAAACATATTCTGGTTTGTTTAACACTTTTTTGTTTACCACATAATTCCATATGTGTTCCTTCATAGTTGTGATGTCTTCAATATTAATCTGCAATGTAGAAAGAAAGAAAAATAAAGAAAAACCATTGAAAGAGAAGGCGTGTCCAAACTTTTGACTGGTACTGTATGTCTGAGTGTTGTATTGTGGATTCAATAAAATATCCCCCAGAACACATTTTAAATCTGATGGGGACCAAAAACTGAAAGACACAGAGAAAAGACAGAGGTAAACAGCTAGAGCAGCAGAGGCGAAGGTTTTACTGACACACTCCCACACGCATTAGTGTATTCTCAGTAAACTCATCATCGGACTTGCACCAGTTGTGCAAGTCCTGCAGCATTTTTATTAAAGCATTATTTTGGTTGGCACATAGCTGAGAGTCCACAAGTGAACTGAAAACAAACAAAAGCAGGGATGGACATCTGCCGCAGCCAGATAACATGGGCGTGTGAGCGTGAGTCTGACATGTGCGTGGCATCTGGGACATTTATCAGATTTCAGACGGTTGTGTGTCTCCTCTTATGATGTCTGGATTCCTGCTGTAGTTCAGGTGTGTCCTGTGTGATTATATCCGCAGGCGTGAGTTCGCTGGAGGTCAACTCCCTTTTTCTAACACTTACACCTTCAGGGCCTTCTTTCCAGTTAATTGTGCTGGCGTTGCTCCTATTTTAATTTTTTTTAATTTTTAAAGAACCAAGTCAATCATCCATTGCTGCAGAGTAACTCCAGCTGACAAACGATGATTGATTTGATTGATCATGATTTTTCTGCTTTACAGGAGTCAGGACACAGGACACACAATGGACGGGATACCTGTTGGATATCTATACAGTCTGCAAACAGCTCTGATGTTAACAACGCTCTGTTGGGTTTCACTAAAGGTCACATGTTGCTTTTAGGGATCCAGAGCACAACGTGACGCAATGAAGTCGATAATCACCCAGTGGATCCCGTTGTATTTTCTGAAAATCCTGAGTCCAAGTGAAAACTGGTCAAAATTTAAATAATAAGGCAGACTTTCAGGTATCATGATCAAGAGGGCAAACACTGCAAGTCACAGTAAAATGTCACAGTGGATAATATCTATGTTTCCACATCCATTTTAATATCCATATTTTTGCAATTTTTTCTATTGCCATCAGGCTGTGCACTAGTGGAGTATCTGTTGTATGTTCTTCCACTAATAAAGACAATTCTGAAGTTTTGCACCATTTAAACATTTTTTTTTACTCTACAACATTTAAATTTGAAGCAACAATTGAGAATAATCTTTGGAAAATATCGACATTTGTCTTCTTTAAGGCTCAAACACACGGTATGGGGGAACTTTCAGATTTGATTTGGCAACGTTAACGAATAACTGTCACCATTCATTGTCACCTTTCACTGTTTTTTATCCAAATTTTGCTGCTGTTTCCTGAACGGAGAAAGGAAATTCTTTGGGTAGAGACACAAACATGCATGACAAAACAAAAAGTACTGTGCATACATCACAGTGACTTTGACCTTTGACCACAAAATTGTAATCAGGTCATCCTTAAATCAAACGGAAGGTTTGAACCGAATCTGAAGATATTCCCTCAAAGTGATCTTGAGATATGGTGTACATAACACCTCCGGCCTCTGGCCATAACAACTGCAGCCTGAAGGAAATGACTAAAGGAAATGAGAAAGAATGAATTGACTCCAATATGTGCGAATTGTTAATAACAACAGATGCTTATTATATGGATATATCTAATCACCAAAAGCCATTTGATGACACAAGAAAAGCCAGTTTCACGCCTCACACGCACTCACAGTGAGGAAGTCAGCTGCTGCATAGTTACGCCAGATACTTAGTATTGGTTGAAAAAGGCTCTAAAGTTGTATTGGATTTCTAGTGTAAACACATTGACCTGTTTAATTGCTTTTGCAGAGCAAAAAGAGCCTTTCCAGGTGAGTGAAAAGAACAATAATGGGATCACAGATGTAGTGGTCCGTTGTTTCCTTTACGCACATCCTCCCAGTGCATCCGTCTCCCAATCAATCAGTGAACACTGTTATCACTCTGGGATTCGAAGGCCACATCACTCATCCTCAAAGGTTTTGGTATAAAAGGTTGAGATCGGCTCAGAATCGGCAGATCTGCACCAGAAGCTTCACATCTCTCGGACGTGGTTGTGAACATACTCGTCTCATCTCCACAGGTACAGTGCTGTTCTCATTTTAAATGGTTACAAAAAGGTTGAATTCTACTAAAAGTCTGTCTTTATTTTATGCACAGACATGTCAGGGAAAGTTATGCTGGTGTTGGCACTGCTGGTGGCTCTGCTGGTGTGCAGCGCGGCCTCCTCACCTGAGACGACCAGCACGCTCCAGCAGCTCCTGGCCAAGAGGGAGAGGAACTCGGCCCACAGACGGGAGCCGGCGCCTCAGACTCGCTCTGCACGGATGGAGAGACGGGCACACCTCTCTGGGGACGAACGGGAGATTATGACCAAGCAAATAATGAAAGCTATTTCAGGTATGCTGTGGGCTGTGGGGTGTGCGGTTGTGGTTTACCCGTCAGAGAGAGACACGAGATGGAGGAAGTGTAAACTGAATCGGTGTGTGTGGTTCACGTAGGACTGGTTTGTTCACAGAGGTGATGAACTCCGAGTGCATGCCGGATCGAGACTACCAGGGCTGGGTGGACTTCGGACGGCGGGACGCAGAGTGAGACGCCACGGTGACGACCTCAGAGCTTCCCCTGCTTTGTGTTCATACTTTATGTTTCAACAGGAAATGTTTAACTGTCCCTGCTACTTTAAAAATAAACTTTTTGGCAGAAGTCATACAGTGTTTATCTTTTGATTCAAGAGGAAACACGGAGACATGTGGAACTGTACTTGATGAAAATGCAGTTTTATTCACAGGAGGTTCACTTTACACACACACACACGTGATGCTAACAACAGAGACTATACAGCAGAGAAACAGTGGTTTGGTTGATGAACACAAATTATAAAAACCCGTGTTTGATTCATTCCCTTTTGCATCCACATGTATCCTATGCCTTTTACCTGCAGGTCATTGAACCATGGTGTTTACATTAGAATTGATAACTTTATTCTACTGGTATTTCTGTTAGAGAACATTTCCCTGAACACCACGGAGAATTCACTTTGAACAACCCGCAGGATTTTTGATTTCATTTACATCCCAGCAGTTTCAAAAGTTCCTGATAACATGAAATACAGCAGCTTTGTACAAGCAGGATTTTTCAGTCAATACAATCAGTCAATACACATATTGCTTTTAGAACACTCACTGGCTGTTTTTATTGCAGCATTGGCAGACCTGATTTGCTTGTTTTCATTTATTTTTTGCTGAGGTTTGGCTCAAGATACACGTTACGTCCAGAGTAACCTTTGATGACGACATGTGTGCTGTGTGAAAACAGGCGATGAACTGCGGTGGGAGAAGTTGATCCGACATTGATCGACACTCAGTTCAGTCAGCGTCATCGCCGCCGGCCCCCCAGCGTGGAGCAGAAGTCATCGCAGTGCTTCTGGATTCATTTAATGCCATTTGACAATCTTATATACAACATGCTTTCTTCAGAGTAGCAGCTAATGAACAGGAAGACCAAAGTGTCATTTAGTGCATTTGAAAGATCTTCAGGGCCAGAATTGGCTTGATTTGTGGTTTTAATTAATTACAAAAAAAAGGACGTGCAATTAATTATCTACTCTCTCGTTGTAATTTATACTTACAACTTGACTTTTTTCACTTCAGAAACAAACAAAAAAAAGACGGTGACTTTTTTTTTTAAACAGTGGCAGGAAACTGTAATATGACATTCATAAAATACAATATAAAAAGTTTTTTTTTAAAGATGTTTCCTTTTTTTTTGTGTAAAAAGAAAAAGTGTCAGTCAGACGGGTGGTCAGGTGATCAGGTGATTGTCCTGAGATGAAGATGATACACACACACACACACACACACACACACATACAAGTTTATCTACTATACATGACTTCATACAAAAGAACAGTGCTATACACAACGGACAACTCAAAGTATGGCTCCAGCGGGTTCTGCGCCTCTTGTTTTGGAGACACCAGAGCAGTGTCCCATGGCTCCACTCAAAGCCACTGCGGTGAATGAAAGAGGAGTGAGTGGTGATGGTCAGACGTTTGGTGGATGCCTCGCTGCTTCTCTCTCCTTGTTACTGCGGCCCATCATCCCCCAGGCGGCCACCCTGTGCAGCCCCAGCCTCTGAAGCTTCCCCACCAGGTTCAAGCTGAAAAATGTCCTTCCTGCTTCCTTGTCCGATGACAAGCCTCCACCCTTGTCGTTTGCTGTGAATGGAGGTTCTGTCCTGTAGCTGTTGTGCAGGAGGTGGTGGGGATAAGGACCGGCTGAGATGCCGCGCTCTTGCAGCAGCTGCAGGAGTCCCAGTGATGAGGTGCTTATGTTTGCAGTGGTGTCGGGGGTGATGGTGGTGCTGCTCCGGCCTCGTAGGCCAAAGTGCTGCTGGTGGGCAGGAGATGAAGTGCTCACGTGCTCAGAGTTCCGACGAGGTGGCGGGCCGAAAGAGTGAAGGCTGCGCACAGAAATAAAACAATTAAAAACCAAACATAACTTAACGCACAATAGATTCGAAATCAAGCCGTCTGTTGTTGTTCAAACATCAAAGTGCATACACGACACAAAACAGGATGATATTTTCAGTTAGTGCAGTTGTTGTTAGTGGCATCACTGCTGTGAAATGAATAAACATGATGTTAGTGTGGTTGCTAGGATAAAAACCTAGGCAAAGCAAGAATGTGTTGGAGTAGAAACAAAGCAAGAGCAGATGAGACAGCACAGCCGTTTTCAGACATGAACCCCAGAGAATGTCTGCACAATTGGGTCCAGACTTTCTCCCGGTTTCCCCTTTCACATATGGACAACGCAGCAGGAGATTCTCCGCTCCGTTGTGTTCACAAAAACACAAACATCTCAGCAGTGTTCAAGCGAGGGGTGGCAGAGGCAGGATGTAACATTAATTCATCTGTGGATATCATTTATTTTTGTTGACAGCACATCAACACCAGCATCTGCCATTATCACCAAACATCCTCCTCTGTGTTGTCTATGTGTGTGGCACCGCTTTTTCGTCCTGAGATATTTTTATTCTTCTTGCTTTTCCATTTTTGCATCTGTCGTTTGTTAGAAACGTCATAAACACATCCACTCGCTCGTGGTGAATGCTCTAGAGAATCTCCAGCTGTATTGAGAGGCTCTGGACATTCTCTGGAGTTTCTTCCGCCAGCAGCCTTGTAAAATCTCCAGAGAATGTCTGGAGCCTCTCACTCGGACATTTGTGTTCTTACATACAGCCTCTCCGGATGATGTAAGGAAATGATCCGGAGTTCAGTGCATTTGGAAAAGCAGCTTTAGACAACTCTGTGTCACAAAGTGTTAGTAAGACGTAAGGGTGTATATTTCACAGAGGCACTGTACACGCTTTTTCACGAAATAGCCAGGAAGATTGGGTCAATGAAAATGGAATTTCAGATGTTATAAAGTCTTCCTTAGTGAAAATCAAGGCCAAAGACCTTTTTCAAATGTTAACCAAGACACAATTAAGTCAGACAAACAGGGTACGGTGCGTCTGTGGGTGATATCCGAGACATTTACTGAGCATTCATTGTGCATCTGCCCCCGACTCTTACTTTTCCCCGAATGCTCCTTCTAGAGCTGGAGAAAGAGCCTCGACAGACGTTTTCTACCACTGTGAGGGTAAAGAGCAGACGACAGCAAAGAGGTAAATAAAGCAGCAGGATGGAAAAGATGAAATCTGGAACACCTGTATCGAAGCAAGGTTGTGGATTAATCACCATCACATCGGTACAAAATCTGATTCAAGCTCAAATGTAGCTTTACTGTCCAAGATGGAAATTCACCGGGTTAGAGCTGTGAAAGATAAAGACAACACAACATGGTAAAACAATAAATGAAGTCAGTGTGTATTCTTACCTAGCAGAGAAGGAGGGGAAGATGAGGCAGGGTTGGAGGACTTGGCGGGTGGTAATGGGATGTGTGAGAGGGGTCTGAGGGAGGTTGGGACCAGGTGGAGAGGCTGGGCGATCATGGAAGGAGAGAAGCATGTTAAACTACACAGGAAAGATAAAGCAGACTATGATGGGAAACTATATCGGTTAGAAGAAATAAGAATGGAAACTACTTGAATGGCAGACAAACGCTACTAGCAGAAACCATTCTAAAGGGTATTTTCTAAAGTGAATATACAGGACAGAGGTGGTGGAACTGTCTGAATGTAGCATGTGTGTAGTCAGTGTGTTTTCAAGTGTCCTACCCATGGCGTGCGCTCCAGAGAGCTGCGACAGGTCGGGTTCATCCTCCTCCAGGTCGTTCAGGCTGTAGACGTGCTGTATGTCCACCTCCAGCTCCCTGAAGTCTTTGGTCAGGACGCCCGGACGTGGATGCAGGATGCCTCCCAGGTTTGGTTTGGCCAGCTGCTGCCACTGATGCAGAGTCACAGAGCCTGACGGACAGAGTCACAAGGAACACCGGTTGAAAACAGAGCAGGGGCAGCACAATCTAAAAAAGGTTTACTTGTTTCACGAATCAAAGTGAATCTTGCCGTAATAAGTTGAGAGGGATGAGTGAGGCAAGATGGAAGTGTGTGTAATATTCTGCCTCAACAGCTCAATTTGTGGAAGAGTAAGAGCCTAGATCAGGGGTGTCCAAATGCGGCCCGCCGTCCATTTTTAATTGGCCCGCATCAAAAAATTGAAAAAATAAATAAAAATACTAGTAAAAAAATACTAGCAATTTTGGAAACTAACAATTTAGTAGCACTTAAATCGCACTAACTTATAGCACTTTGTAGTTTTGCTTTATTTTTGAAGAAATTTTACTTTCTTGATTCTTGTTTTTCTGGGTTTGTACCCTCGGGGTTTAATGCACTTACTGTAAGTCGTTTCGGATAAAAGCGTCAGTTAAATGAAATGAAATGTAATGTAATAGACTATGGCCCACTGTATTGCACTACTTCTGCTCCAGGGCAAGGGGGCGTGGAAGCGCGAGTGGCCCAGACCTTCGTATTTTTTTCTGCATGTTGCCCTCGGGATAAAAAGTTTGGACACCCCTGGCCTAGATGATGGATGGATGGTTTACCTTCCAGAGGTTTGACGATCTGCAGGCGGTCTGGCAGGTAGGACCTGGATCCTGCCGAGGAGCCACAGGAGTGCCGTGAGCTGCCGTTGGAGTAGTTGGTGCCTGTGGATGTCGCCGGGCTGGAGCCCAGGCTGTTTGGCGTCAGAAAGCCACTGGAGACCTCGCCGTCCTCGCAGTTTGCTTCCAAGGCACGGAGTTTACGCTCACGCTCCACTTCGAAGAAAGGCCGCTCGGAGGAGTGGCTCTGTTGGCGGGCCGACAGGTTGCGCAAAGCAGCTTCCAGGTCCTGGCCCCCTGGGGTGCCCGGCTGGCCCAGACGCTTTGGCCCAACAACACTACAAGGAGGACACATGACAATGTTTAACTGCTGTGACTTTACAGAACATTTTAATAAGTGGTTATCATTATCAATATCAAAATCATTTTCAAACCCTGTTCTGTTCAAACACAAAGAATATAATTTTAAGTTATTGATAATATCCTACATGTAAAGACATGTGGAATTTTTCCATTCGATATATCACACACCTGTTGTCCTCTTTCTGAGCTTGAGTGGAGCTGGGCTTCTCCTCCAGGGTAAAGCTGGCATTATCAGAGCCATAGTAGCTGGTTCGGGGGGTGCTGGTATGACTGGAGCGAGCCGACACCGGGCTGGAGCCTGGGAGGGCCGGAGACTGGCACAGAGACCGCAGCTTCCCCACCTTGTTCACCACCTTCACTGTTTCAAACACACGCCACGGGTGGTTCCTTTCAGGATAAGCAGAGTATAAGTGGTCATCACACTTGAATATTCATCACTGTAATAGACCATCAGTATCCCCATCACAATATCGGCTCTAATGCAAGTGTTGTCTTACACAAGCTACAGGAAGAAAACGGTGTGAGTTGTTATCTATTTTTAAGGTCAATAAAAACACTTAACCTTTCTGCGCCTGAGATCAAACTAACCAACGCATGGCATTCAGTTTTTTGTGTCCAAACCCAACCTAAAATCAGCCCTTGCCAATGTAACCATCCCTGCCCCAACCTGAACATCATTTCAAATATTTAGTCTCGACCCATGCCAGCACTTTTTATTGAAAAAAACAGTTCCGCTTGCATAAGAGCAGCCACAGTAGTCAGCTTGGATTTGTGCCAGAAACCATTAGATCTCAGATTGTTTTTGCAGTGGTTATAAAAGTCATCAGGAGTGGACACTTCCCCAGAACCCACAAAACCTGAAAGTGCAGATCCTTTGGTTATACAACAGTTACCTGAAGTTCCCTCAGTGATAACACCTAACACACATAACAACAGCCAATAGTTTTTTTCAATAACAAACATAGATCAGAAAAGGTCAAAGGCAAAGGCAAGCTACATTTTTGTTAACATTTTTTGATGAGAATGAGAATTATGTCAAGTAAAGAGTAATCCTGTAATTAGTATT
This sequence comes from Limanda limanda, assembly GCF_963576545.1. Lineage (NCBI taxonomy): Eukaryota > Metazoa > Chordata > Actinopteri > Pleuronectiformes > Pleuronectidae > Limanda > Limanda limanda. Next base: position 23,911,639 of record NC_083637.1, on the reverse strand, counting down.
GAGTAATCCTGCAATGTGCCAGTGATTAAGAGTAATCTCTTCATATCCATATCCTGAAAACAGAATGGTTTCTTTCTCTTACTTAGTACAGAGCCACGTCTCAGTTTGGCAAAACGTGTCAAACTTGAGTCAAACCTTTGCCATGAGAACACAGAAGGTGATCATATTTTCAAAAACTTCCAAAAGGAATAAATTCAATGCCTGATTAACATCAGCGTGAAGTTTCATGAAAATGCTCCAAATGGTTTTTGAGTTCTGCTCTGCAAATTAAATTATTTTCACTGAAATTAGAAAACCTGTACCACTTTGTTCTCAATATTCCTGCAAGACATTATCAAAAAATGTCATGTTAACGTACAGGGGATTTTACACTTTAAAACGGATTAGATTAAAAACAAAAAAGAATGAATAAGATCAATATTTTTTTATAAATATAATTGAAGTTCTGAAGGGCTGTGTTTTTGTTTGAGTCATCCCAAAGGTCAGATGGGAAAACTGCAGGCACTTATTTTATAACCCTTGATGATTTACTTATAGGAAAAATATCCTGGTGCTGAGCTTGTTCACATTTGCCTCCAACAGGTGAGAAAACACTCACACACTGACGGACTCACTTGTATTCTGACGGAGCCGGGGTGTCCAGGCCTTTGCGGAAGGTGCCCTCTATCTCAGCTGCCAGTGAGTCCATTGGCAGGACCGAGGCCAGGGCGGTGTAGCGCTGCACCGTGCTGTTGGGCACGCTCTTGTTCCGCAGGTTTTTAATGTCCTCTCGGGCCTCGTGGAGCATGTCGCCACACTCAGAGTACTTGTCCTGCAGGTCCTTGAGCTGCAGACAGGGGGAGACAAAGCCAAACAATTATATATTGTAGAACTCACAACATACACGACTATGCAGAGACTTGACAGCCATTCAGCCATGCAGACAGGAAGACAAGACGGAGTGTGTTGTTGAAGTATTTAACAGCGTCTTACCTCTGATTTCAGTTTGATCTGAGTCTCACGGGAGGCACTTAGCTGCTGGTTCACCCCCTCGTTCTCATGGGTGAGCTGGAAGCACAGAGTGAATACATTAAAAGAGTTTTACTGTGATTTCAAATGAATTCATTGGTGGGTACTTAAAGAACATGGAAACCCTTTGAAAGCAAATGACACTTATTACACTCTGTGCTAACTTTATTTATATAGCACATTTAAAACAACTTGGTTGACCAAAGTGCTTCACAGAGTAAAAGGTATAACACGAACAAAGCAATATGGAATATATCATAATGACACAGGGCTATACACTGAGTGGCTGCTCCTTGAGGACACCTTGTTGGAATAATTTGTGCTTCTGTGTTAATGTATGTATGTGTGTGTATGTGTGTGTGTGTGTGTGTGTGTGTGTGTGTGTGTGTGTGTGTGTGTGTGTGTGTGTGTGCTTGTGTGTCCCTCACCCCTTTGCAGCGGGCTTGCAGGTCCACAATCTGAGCGAGCAGGGAGCTGATCTCCTCCTGCTGTCTGAGAGTGTCCTCTACTTTCCGTGCCAGCTCATCTGAGAGGTCAACCACCTGCTTGTTGACAGATGCTGAAACACACAAGTCAGATCATTGCCCCTGTACTTAAGTTGCAGCTACATTATTTCCAGCTGTTGAATCTGCACTGTAACACTTACAGAGCTCCTCCACGCACACCATCATCAGCTCCTGCTCTTGCTCCTCGTAGTTGGTCGTCTCTGTAGTGAGCTCATGAGCCTGCAAAGTTTTTAAGCATGTATGAATTGTATTGTATTATACTATCATTTCAAAGTGAAACATCTATGTCATTTTCAATTCATGATCACCTGATTCAGCCCTAAGCTGTGATAAAACAAAGGGTGTTACTTCCCCAAATATTGACTTAACAACTCTTTAACCTCACATTAATGAAATATTATTTTCAGAAATATGTTTCATTTTAATTTGTAAATTTGAAATAAGAATGCATCCTGCATTTCTGGTATGTTGAAGTTGTTTTAAAAATAATTAAATATTACAGAATGATAATTCAATATAAAAAATACTAATTATAAAAATTTCCCTTGTGGGAACTGTGTCATGTTAAATACCTCTAATCTTAGTTTCCGGTTATCCTCTTCTAAAACTTTCAGTTTCTGCTGCAGGAAGTCGTAGTGGACAAAGTTGGTGAGAGAACTGGACGATTCATTCCTTTTAATCCTGCAACAAAACAAAAAGTAGGTCTTCATTGAACAACCCATCTTTTCACTCTTTTTCAAAAATATCTATAGGAAACATCCGTGACCTTAAATCAGAGTGTATATAATCACAAATACTCAGGTCCTATGTCAACCAATATCCAACCCTCATACTGTTTTACAAATACAGTCTACTGGCTGTCTACAAAGAACATGTTGTAATTGTAAATCTGAAACAATAAATGATTGAGCTGAAATCTGAAAATCAGTGATTAATGGTTCAAAAAGCTTTGACTGAGCAGATACAATGATAGGAAATGAAAAGAGGGACAACAGTGAATAGTGGTGATGATTAACTGCTGATGGGAAGGACTTTAGTAGACAGCTTAGCAGGTGACTTTGAGAGGATCAGTGGAGATGTTCTAACATGTGTTTGCTTCCCCACAGACTCAGTGTACTGAGCAGCAAGGTAAGGGCCCTGTCATAAATACAAGATCGGTCAAAGTTCACCACAGTTAAACTCCATGTGAAGCCACCCTGCGATTTGCTTTGCCATTCGACAGGCAGGTTTTATTTGCCTCCTTGATGCACTGATGAAAACAGGAGGCGAGGGTTTGCCACTCAAACATTTGCATACTGTATGTGTGCCTGGACCCTAAAGCAACATTTCAGTGTGATAGTGAAGACACGTTGCTCACTTCAGAGTCAAAGTGTCTTCACTATCACCTGATTTATGCTCGCACTGCACTGCAGTAAAAACTACTTTTTTTTTCAATTTCCCAAGAATACAATTTTAAGAAAAAGAACAGAATCACAAGCAAAAAGTTTGTCAAAGACCAAGGTTGAACTATGCAACTTATCAACAGGTAATTCCTGTGTGTTTAAAGGGAGGAGGCTGCTCTGTATGTTATGATAGAAAATAAGTGTAATGGAAAGTCTTCAGTGTTGCAGAAAATGCAGGATACTGTATCTACAGTACAAAGACTGAGTCATAGACTTGGACTTTCAAAGAGCTTAATATTAATGTCAGTCATTCCTCAACCTCAGTGGACATGAACGTGCGTGTTGCACTCACGGTGAGAGCGATTCCGCGTTCTCAATCTCTTCAGTGCTGGCGTAGAATTGAAGGAGGTCGTCTCGCATCGAGAGCTCGTGTCGGAGTTGTGCAATCTAGAAAATAAGTCATGATCACTGGAGCTCAGCAGACTGTAACATCACTGACAACAGTAAGCGTGTGTGTCATGAGGCGGGTTTTTACCTCCTCCTTTGCAGTTTCAAGCTGTTCATCCAGTATTTCATTGCGTGTTGTTAGTTCTTGGTTTTGCTTCAGGAGAGACTGACCGATACGTGCTGCTAACTCAAGATCCCGCTCTTTCTGCAAAGTGATACAAAGTACAGCATTTATTTTATTTATCAACATATATATTAACAACATGCACATGGTTCTAAAACTTATTTGACACAATAAGAGTTTAGGGGAGGAATCACAGTTGAAAACAGTGAGGGTCAGAGAGGCAGCTAAGTTTAATCCTCTTTAATCCTTTTCATCGGCTGAGTGTCTCTCTCTTACCTCCTCCAGCAGGTGGGTGACCGCCTTAATGTCATGATACGTCTTGGTGACCTGGCCCACTCTGTCTGAGCACAGCACTGCGGGAGGGAGAGAGAGGGATTTGATGAATTGAGGAGATACAGAGCTGGAGACGGCACAGAGTAGACACACGGCTACAACAGCCTCAGAAACTGGTTTCTACGAGACAAGAGATGTGTTGGTTATAACTAGACAGTGGAGAAGGTTTTTGATTTTGACTGGTCGCTTCTTCAGTTCTTATTTCCGAATTAGCTACTGAAAAGACAGCATTAGAAAAATGTAATGACTGTACACATAAAAAGACCTTGTAACCCTCACAATCAGGTAACAGCCCTTTGACACGCAATTTACCTGTATTAATAACACATCAAATATCCATATTGAAAATGTTATGACCCTGAACCCATTTGTTGACGTTGTATTATTAAATTACTATTTAATAAATTATTCATTTTTTGAGAAGTTCGAGAATAGAGTTTTATGTGCTATAAATCCACTTATAGTTTTATTGTTTTAAGTGTTCTGATCAGTTTCAATTAATCAGTTAACTTGCAAACCAATTCACTCATTCAGTGCTGTAAAGCCTTTTGTGTTTTCTGTTGAATTTTTGGATGAATTGTCTCTGATGAACATAGATTATGGATTATAAACATTTAAAACTGGATTATTCTTCATAGATTACCTGATCGTGTAAACAAAGTGAAAGAAAGAGAGACTACGCTCTTTAACGTGAACAAACTAATGATCAAACCTGTAACAACAGCCAGGGTGAAAACTCTGAAAGTATTGTTTTTAATGAATGATTGTATGGAGTATACAGAGCACACTTCTGCTCAGAGATTCAGACCAAAACATCTCCTTGTTGTCAGCCTGATACTGATCCTCTTAGCTTGATCCTGTTTAGCCCAGATAAGACGCCAATAAAGGCCTTCTCTCCTGAATACCGATATAGCTCAACGAGAGAGACCGCCAGCTCTAAACTGACTGGGTGTTCACACCAGCAGGACATGTACAGCATGAAGGGGATAACATCCACTGCTTATTGACCTGCTACTTTTGTTTACATTTGTTTATGTACTCAGTTTAGGCAGATCCGGTAATTACGTACCCAGGCTCTTAATTAAATCCATTAAAGCATTGAACATGAGCCAAACGGTGAAAAGTTATTCTCCTTATAAGTTTTTTAAATGTTAATTACCCACATTGTTTTGAGTACACCAAGGACTCACCTTAAATAGCTCGCTACACTAGCAGACACATGCTTGAGGGAACAAAAACGTAATGACTTAAGATGAATACTGTCGTTTAACATCCGACTCATCTCTTTTTAATGGTGAGTCATGTCTGGACTTGTGTCTAACTCTGAATGAAAAAGCTTACTTCAGCAGAAAGCTTAGCTGGACTCAGAGAGGTAGTTGCCATATTGTAAGTAAGTAAGTAATTAGATGGAAATTAGATGGAAGCACTTGAATTTGGCGTGGAAACAGCGATTGGATATCTGTATCAGTGTCTAATCAGCCTAATGGAAACCTTGTGCTGAACTATTCCACTGAAAACTATAGCTGCCCATGAATTAAATATAAGGTCTACAGCTCTCTGAGGTGATTTACAGTATGGTAGAGGTCATGTTTTAATGCTCACTAAAGAGAAATGTAGAAACAAAAATGCTTCAAAAAGAAGAATAAAAGGTAGTGAAAATAATTAAACCCATGTCAAAATTCAAAGGTTTTAATCATAACATCAGTACGGCGGTGAACAGTAATGTTGATGCCCCTCCTGTAAAATGTGGATCTGGGTCACAATGGTGACATAACTGACAAATGATACATGAAACCCCACCCTCAATTTGTGAGCTCAGTGGTGACGATGCACCAGGTCCACTGGTGGATCTCAGACATTGCACAGGGGAAAATCACAGTGAGAGTTTATTGCCCAATCGAAGAGGTAATCTCCCATTTCTAGCTGACTCAGCCTTCAAAATGCAGGTCAGGAATACTGTCATGCTAATTCAAGTCTAATCTGTCTAAAGAAATGTCACACAGGAAAATGAACAATTTTAAAAACCTACTTCACTGATCAAGTTCATGTGATATGATCAAAAGCTCCACAACAGCTACTAAATGGACACTGGGCTGAAATAGGTGTGGCCTAGGGGATAGAGTCGGCGTTCTCCAACAAGAAGGTTGCCGGCTCAATCCCCACTCTTCCCCATCTGCATGCCGAAGTATCCTTGGCAAGATACTGAACCCCTAAATGGCCCCTCGTAAATGTTAAGTGTACTTATTGTACGTCGCTTTGGACAAAAGCATCAGCCAAATGCAGTATTTACATTACATTACATTACATGTAATGTAATGTAATGTAAATACTTCAGCTCTACCAATGGTCAAGAATAAACATTGAAATTTGAAACGTTTATTTTGGTTCATAACACTGATTTACTAATTTACATCAATCAATCATGCAAAGTAATCATAAATCACAGTCTAAATTACACACTATTACAAAGGTTTATATAAGTCTTCCTGAGCACTAAATGGTTAATTAGTTTAAAATACCTGCATTAGGTCTGCATTATACAAATCAACAAAGGTTAATTAGATAACTTTCTGAAATCCTATTGTCCTTAAAGTGGATTGCTACACGTGTTGAAAGAAAAAAGTCGGCAGCAGGGCAGTGGAGAGGTTCCAGATACTGTCCTGTACCACAGTGTATCCATCCTCTGCCACAGGACTATACTACAAAAGTACCTCTGCTGTGTACTATTTCCAAGTAGTTCTTGTTCTTAGTCAATGAAGTACAATGTCATCTTCATGATAAGGAGATAAACTGTCTCACCAGCTGAAATACCTCATCCATTTCTTCTTGACCTCACTCTGCAGTGCAGCACAGATCAAGGAAAGAGATGCATTATGCCACCGAGAGCTTTTACAATTGGTGCTGAGCTAAATCCAGGCAGCTAACCCACAGAGGAAGAAGAGGTCAACACCGTTGCTGTGGATGAACTCTACTGACTTAGCTTTACTTATGACGTTACGTTGTGGGGATCAGACAGGCATGGATCAGCGCCAACAAAAGGTTTGACATTTATCCTCTATTGATCTCCATAGTTCTGCAGAGCTGGCAGGAGCTTCTTACCGAAGATCTGTCTAGACATTTAAAAATAAAAAAGTAGTAAAATAGTGCAAATCTTAAATGTGTGGACCACAAGGAAATATATAAAGATGCTGTTACATTTTTCAGAGCCAGATTCATCACTGATTAGTGCTCAATTTGAATGTAATAAACAATAAATGAAGATGTATTAAAAACAATATACAGTTAAAGCTCCAATCTGCTGAAGTATAGAGACTGTTGTTTAGATTGTCATTTCCTTTTGGAGGGCTGCCCGTGTCGCAGTATTCGTGCAGGCACCAGCCCCATGCCCATTCAGACAAAGAACCCCCCCGCACAGAGGACTAATAGAGGAGAGTGACTGCTGACACTGCTGCTCTGTTCAGGACAAAAACCTTTTTTTAATCTGAGACATACAACCATGTTCTTCTTTATAAGCAGATGCATCAATAAATAGATTTTAGCGTGCCAAGTCAAACTGCTCTGCACCATTCGCATGCAATACCCTCAGATTACAGGATCGGAAGTAGGGCAGCAGCCAGTTCATGTACCTGGAGTCTGTGTCCTTCTGAACCACAGACCACAAAGACAAGATCTCATTTTCTACGCTTTCAAAACAATGTCTCCTCTCAAATTACGAAAAATAGCACTCTAATAGAATAATGTCAGTAGCAAAGAAATTCAAACTGTAAAATTGAAATAGAAACTGTGGCATTAAAATAATGTTCCCTAAATTATGGGTCTGTCGTCCTTATATTAGTCAAAACCAGGGTTCGCAATGCTTTTATGAACACAGGCATGATTCTGCTGCTGCAGACTGCGGCCCCACACACACACAGGCTCAGTGACCTTCACCACACTAAGAGGAAACATTCAAGCTCAATCCATTTACAAAACTTAACACCTCTCTGGACAATTAAATGTTGAACTAAAGCCTCCTCGTGAAAAGAGCTGCAAATTATGTTCGTATTCATCATTTACAGGATGAGCCTGTACAGCACCACTGCACCTGCCCCACATGCAGAGCACTATTTAGAATTAAAGCACTTAGATAACAAACACCTGAGCTCGGCTGGAACATCACGCGCTGTCTTATCTCACCTTGTGTCACCTCCCTGCAAAGAACGTCTTTGTTGTTGTTATTATTGTTATTATTGTTGCTGTTCAGGCATATCTTCTCGTTCACTACTTCATCCACAAGACTGGACGCGCTCTTGTCCTCTTCCTCCTCCTCAGAGGCAGAGGAGCTCCAAACCTCCATTGTGACCGCAGAGAAACTTCCCTCTGCGTCTCCGTCCATCAGTTAAATCCCTCGTTCTTCTGCCTCTACTGTGTGCTGGCTGTGCTGTGTCTCAGCAGCTGTGTCCCAGCCATCGTCCTGCTGGCCTGTGTATATGTGAAAACAGAGTCCGCTGGTCTACGTGAGTGGGTGTGTACACCTGTGTTTGTGTGTGCAAGAGAATGTGAGCTGCTCGGTGTTAATAAATAATCCCTTGGACTGTACGGGCCATCTGTCGTCATGCTTGCCTCCGTTCACCTGGCCACGTTGGACTACCGGGTAAGAGAAGAGGGGAGGAAGAGGAGGAGGGGTGTAGGAGGAAGACAAATCTAAACTGTGAGCCACTAAAGCTGCTACTGATCACACTGGCTTTGTCCAAGCACAAGAGAATATTCTAAAATTGTTATACATAAAAAAAATATTCAGGATGGGAAATCTGATGCATTTAAAAAAGGATGCTGCACAGACACAACCCACCCCTCAGAAGTGATGAAGATGGTAGGTTCCGCCTGTGCCAATGGCTGCTCTTATTCTATACATACGTCACACCAGTCAGAGAGAGGTCTGCGTAATACTGCTGCAGACTGAGCCACTCCCACCCCACAGGGGTCTGATGGCGGCAACAGATCAATAGGATTGAAGGCTGAGATTACTGTGAAGAAACCAAGAGGAAATAATTTATTATTTTGCCATGAGAGAGTCTCATCAGGCATTTGAGACAATCTATTCAAACCCATTTCTATATTAAAATAATTATTTACTTCAGTAAAGATTAAGCCCATTATGAATAAAACAAATTGCTATTAAAGCACATTTTTAGTCATTTTAATAATCAAATTAATTTATCTCATAATTTCTTAGGATTAGCCGGTTGCTTTCTCTGGACCAATAGTGAGTGATTTTTTCATTTTCTAACCTCATTGTGGAAACCCCAGAAATGACATGATACATTGATACAGTTTCATTTTCTTTTCATATAGGTCACATCACTTCCAGTGATTAAGCTACTATGACCCACAGTCATTTACAGCCACCTTTATCACCATCCTGTCTGACCCCAGGCACAGCAATCAAATATTAACCCTCCTCATCCATTTTTCATATACAAACTGACTCTTTCCACATCAAATGATGCACGCAAGAGAGAGTGGAGGCAACTTTGCACTTGTGCTATCCCGTTTCTTTCTTGCATTCGGTCTTTGCAGTAAAATGAAACAAACACTGTCTATGTGGAGATAAAACCTTCTTTTCCAGGGATAGTTCACCACCTAGACCTGAACAGCCCAACAATGCAACAACACAAGTAAAGGTTCTGCAGTTGACAATAGGAGGAAGTAATGTCTCAAGAACTTTGCCCACAATAACCAGCAAAGACGAGTGCTACATGTTTGAGTCACCACCCAGCAATAAAAACACAACAATACAGTAAAGTGCTTCGCTTCAACCTCCTCTAAATATCATATCACTATGAGACATGTGATAACCTTATATATTAAAGACCTATCAACATATGCAGTGAGAGAAACTTGAAAAAGAAAAGGCAGGCTGCAGATTATGAAAAAAAAATCTGAATTTTAATAATGAATCAAACCCACTGCTGTAACTCCTTTTGAGTACATATTGAAAAACATGTGACCTATACCAATCTGTGCGAACTGAGAGCTGATAACACTGGTGAAATATTTGTCTGAAGGAACAACACCGTGGAATGGCATTTGTCACGTTAACTGCAGATTTGGCCCACGGCGTCTAGTACAGAAAAACAGAACGACCCAATAGTCACGTAGTGTTTATACTGCTGATGTGATACATGAAAAGTAATTATTTATTAAAGATCAGACAAGTCCTCCTCCCTGTCTGCAAACAGCTCTCAACAATAAGAGCAAAACACGCTACGGGACAAGGATTATTATTTAACAAGACAGGCCAAATTCCTCTGCACGTCTGAACTGATTTAAAGCATTTTCCCATGAAAGCTGCTCCTTGTTGTCGATCAGTTATGTGTCATTAATTATATATTAGGTGTGGATCAACAATTAATAAGTGCTTCCTCAAAATATGTTACTGAATTAAATGTGACGGGTACTTAACGCTTCATAACCATAACCACATTATTGGTGAGACACTCAATACGTTTCTTATTAACCAACCTTATTGAGCTGAATATGGAGTATGTGTTCAAACATCTTTCTACTGACACACCCAGAGCAGACTCAGAGCAACATTAACATGTGGCTCGGCATCACAGGGGTACAGCCTATCTAACACTGTGAGGACACAGCCACAAACAAGCTCATGAAATCTTATAAAGACACATCATACTTAATATATATGGAAAATTCATCAGGGGAAATACAGAAAAAAACTGAAGAGGTAGTCATGAGTAAGTTCAAACTTTTCAAATACTTTTCAAGACTGCAAAGTAAAAATGTCAGATATTTCCATATAAGCTGAATTTTATGTGTCACTGGTCCAATCACTGATTTACTGACTTTACATCATAAATGTCTTACTGTTCTCTATTGACTCAATGATCAAACCCTCAGTGTGTTTGAGAGAATTTACCAAAACTAACAAAAGCTCCACCTACAAAAGAAGCTCGTAGGTGAGGTGAGGCTGCCATAGCCTCTCACAGGTCTAGACAATCTATAGATCTAATGATAAACCCTGTCGGTGTTGCTGCGGCAACAGATATGCCAAAAGTGTCAATGTGATTTCAAAGTGGCCACTAGGATGAGCCATCTGTGGAGCTCCAGCGGAAACTGTTAAGGAAGCCAAGAGACGCCAGGTTAATCAGCTTGCTGACATTTGACATCTGTGTCACAAATGTGGCTGAGGAGAGGGGAGGACACGCACGCACGCACACGCACACGCACACGCACACGCACACGCACACGCACACGCACACGCACACGCACACGCACACGCGCACACACACACACACACACACACACACACACACACACACACACACACACACACACACACAAAATACTAAAACAATAAAAAAGGTGGTCAGCATTCTCAAGGTTATTATGCATCTTGATCAAATTAGACTTGCCAACTTACCCTTACAACTAGTTAAAAATACTGTCTTTGTATATGTAGATATTTGTTGCGGTTTTGTAAGCTCAAAAAACGCTTTGCAATTGTTTTGATCCATCTGTAAAGACAAAGATCTAATTTATCTTCATACCTTGATTTGAAACTTGTTCAATCATAAAAAGCTGCCATCTCACATTTTATTGGCCAAAGTAACATTAACTTTTAACTTAACTTGTAAATTTTCACTAAGGTGGTGAACTATTGGGATAATCCCTACATTATCACATTTACTTTCTTCTAAATATATATAGCTTGTGTTGTTACCTCTAAAGTTTAAATTGATAAATATGACAAGAAGTTACAGTCTGTGTATTTTAAGAGGATAACATAAAGTGGGATCATCCATGCTCAATATTTAAAATATTAAAAAACTAAGCTGCACATGAAGCTGCAGGGAAATGACTGTTTATTTGCTCCGATGGAAGGTGTAATGATTGAACACAAAAGTCAATAGAGACACATTTAATATTTCATAATAAGGTCAATCAATACAGCATTTAGTGTGGAAATGAGACAAAACTCACTGAAGTACTTGAGCGTCTCTCCGATCTGGTCGTGAGTGAGTCCCAGAACGACCTCTGGTGGCAGCAGGGGTGTGTGCAGCCAGTCGTCATTTTCGTACCCAAACACGCTGTCCGCTCGCAGAGTGTAGTTGGGCTGAGCCTCCGATAACAGGCTCACTATCTCCAGCTCAGGTAGGTTGGAACAAAGGTCTGAGCGTGGTGGTGGTGGTGGTGGGGGTCCGTTGTTTGAGTGAGTGTGTGTGTGTGTGTGGGTTTGTGGATAAGGAAAGAAAAACACAGAAAGTTAGCAGCACTTAGAAAACCATTAGTAAACACTGCCCTCTGCTGATTATTGTAGGACCGAACATCTAGTTTTCAATTGTAAATCAATCGAGCCACATGCATAAGATTATTCAAGGTGTGACCTACCTGTTAAAGTTGACACATCATGACAGGGCCGTGGTCCCAGGTCCCTGAGGTTCTCCTGTGAAGTGAGCTCAAGAGGCTGGGGGTCCACATCCAGAGACCCCGCCGCGTCCCCCCTCCCCTCATAGAGGGAGATGGCTGACTGGGAGTCCAGGGGGGCCTGTGGGGGCCAGGAGGGAGGAGAAGAAGAGGATGGAGAGGAGGCAGGGTGGGACAGCTTGACTGGGGCCGGAGGGTTCAGGATGAAGACAAACTGAAGGCTACAGCTGTGCCACTGTGGGACTGATGCCCCCTGGTGGCTCAGGGAGATAAGACAGGCTCTCAGGGCATCAGGTTCAAACTTGTTGGAGAGTGTGACTAGAGAGAGAAAGAGGAAGAGACAGAAGGAAAAAGACAGGGAAAATTACATATTATAGGATTTGTGTGCAGGAAAGTCTCTAATGCAGTAATAGTAGTGATACAATGCTCTTGCTGAATCTTACTGTCTTCAACTACTTTAATTTGATGTGAGGACAGCACTCTATATTTCCGTTTTTCAGACAATAACCACATCAAATTTGAAACTGACGCAATGCTTGACTTTTTCTATTTATGAATTTAATGAAAGTTTTTGTTTTGCCAGATATATTTATATATTACAATGTAATATATCAATAACTGGTCAGAAACACACTATATAACAATTAATATTACAGCCTCACCTGAGTTAAACTTGTTCGTACAGTGATTTTCTATCTAAAAAAATATCTGTGCAGCCCTTGTATATCTGTGACAAAACTTAAAGATAACGTGTCATTTCATCATAATATAAAACAGAAACTCCATACAGTCATGTTATGTGTGCCTGTGAGAGAATTAAAACATTTAACACTGAACTTGTTACCATTACAATGGTTCCTAATACATTTAATTTTGCAACAAAATAAGATCCATTTATATTTCAAAAGATCCACACTCTCCCAATATCAAACCTTTTGTTTGACCGAAGAGCCTTTGACTAGAAGACAGTGCAGGGCCTGGACCCCTGTCTGTGCTTCAAGGTCACAAAGATACAGTTACACCCCGCAGCTACACGCAGATCAGGTTTCTCAGCATAACTGTAACACTCCTATACAGAGCAGGAGCTGGTACATGCTCAGTGAACCACACACAGAACCGCTAACAGCTAAGGCCAAAAACCATTTGTGCTATATTAAGTAAAAGAAAGGAAATGTTACTACATATTTGCACAGGTCTGTGACTGTTGGACATAATTGACCATGTATGTGCCTTTCATAACACCTTTTTAGATTATATTATTGTTATTATTATTATTAGTAGTAGTAGTAGTAGTATTAGTAAAGCCATACTCATACTAAATATCATAATAATAATTTATATATTATATAGTAAACACACTCTATTTTGTTACTGCACTTCAGAAACTTGCCTGTATCCACTGTTCTTGTCCTTCTTATATTGTCTCTTGTTTTGCAAAAAGTATATAAGATTTTAAAAAGTGTGGTTTTTTTAATCTAGTTTCTATGAAAAATATTAACCAAGTTTTCATTCTTTAAATGTGGTAATACACAATAGTACACGACAAGCATTAAAACAAAACGTGCATTTTAAGTCAGGACATTTTTCAGGGGAACATTCATGACAAATATTTTAGTTAATCTGTTTTGTTTATAGATAATAAATACAGTCTCCCACAGCTCAAATAAGCCTGTATTATTGTCGGAATAATGCGTTTGTCATAAAGGCTTCATGCCTTACCTTCTACCTTGGCTGGTAAGAAAAGGACACTTGATACCTCGTGCCAGTTATTGCAGTTATAAAACAAGCAGGCCAGAGGGCAAAGAAATAGTCCCAATTAAAGCAACAGCTACTAGACGGCCATATAAGCCCAGACCACAAATGCACATGACACACACGGCTGAAGACTGCAGCTGTGTACACATCACAACACACCCACCTGATAAACCATGAAATGATGCCCCCACTACCACCACCAGAGGCCCCCTCTCTTTTCCCCTTCATCCTTCACAGCACAGTCCATCCAATCAGCTGAGTGTTTTGGTTTGCAGCCAACACTTCACCATGCATCCTCCATATGACTCTGCTCAGCAGCCACACATGCTCTCCAGCTTTTATATATTCACCCCCTTCACACGGACCATGAGTGGCAGTAAATCTACAGTATGCATGGGGTGAATAAAGAGGTAAGGTTCCCACTTGCCTACATCCCATAGACACTCTACATAATCTACTAATTTATCATGCATACAAAACAAAAGCTATCCACTCATGGACGGAAAAAAAACAGGCATGTCCAAGCTTTTCTCATTAACACCCTGTCATGTCTAATTTAGCTGTTAGTGAAACACACTGTTGGTTAGTTAGCCATGCAACCGAGCGAGACCCTGTCAGCCACTTAGGGGTGACACCAGGGGACACGGTTATTAGCCCTCTCTCCCTCCTTTGTGTTCTTGTCTTTTTACTGTGCTGGGCAGGATGCCAGAGGGGGAAAAAACCCAAACTGTCAGCGGAGGAATCAGCCCCAGCATCATTCATACAGAACATAATGGGGGTGCACAGTGGATTAGAGCACATCCGCATTCAGACACAGCAACAGAAGAGACGGTCAAAAGAGATTTAAAATGCCATCAGGGATTTTTGAGAGTTTACTGTAACCACAAATCAACCTGACAGTGACCAAAATAATCACAGTGAGAAAAGCTGATGCTTCACGTTTGCCAGTGGCTTGAAGTTACGTCTAAACTGGAACCGCAAAGCAGAAAACCCTGCATGCCTCCGACCTTGGAGCCTGGACTGGATCTGAGCTGAACCCTTCCGAGGTAAAGGGTGTTTGAAAGGCTCTACGCTGGTACTCTCAGCAAATAATGTGCTTCCAGGAGGGTGTGTACGTGAGCAGAGGCACACAGGAGTGAAAGTGAGATGGAGGGCGGGAGGGGAGAGAGGGAGGGACAGAGGACCCCTGCTCCAAAGGGGTTGGAGGAGGGGTGCATTTGAAACCTGTGTACTAGTACTTAGGAATGAATGGGATAAAAGATACTGTTAACACGTCTTATTAAATCTGTAAGTGGCAGATTGAATGAGTGACCTTCTGCAAGACAAAAGCTCCTTTATTATATGTTCTATGAAACACTGAGAGTGTAGCTGCTCCGAAGACAATAAAACCTCTAAGCAGTTAATTCAAGCAGCAAAGTCCAAATTATCCTCTGAAGCAGAGTTAGTTATCTTGAACCTATTGAGATATCAGGAAATTACAGCCTCAGATATCAGAAAATTAAGACTCATGCACAATAATATAAATCTAAATTTAAAAATGTATGTAGTGGAACTACAGTCCAGTAACTCTTCGATCCCTTTAACAAATAGTATTATTTATATACTATTTCTCATAGTGGAGCACTTCTATTAGACTGGCAAGTTTAAATGTATGTATGTAGGCAAAAAGTAATTTTTTTCTTTAGTTATAGATCATTTTTAGCTGCCACTAGTTGCTATATGTTAAGACTAGTGCAGTGTTTCCTTGGACTATGGTGATGCCGATCGCAGCTTCCTTCCTGGAACTGTAAAAGTGACCTGCAGTGATTGAGGAAGTAAAGGCCGACTCCAGGACTCAGAACCCTGGAGCAGCTGCAGAAAGAGCTGTGTACCTGAAGTTCAATGAAGCTAGACTCGGTGTTCAGCATGCTGGCTACGTTTGTTCAGGGTTCATTAACAGTGAATGTATTGCGTTTTCAAATCGCACAAGAGTCAACACTGCACTTCTTGGGCCGTTAAAAATACACATACCAAGTGTGAAGCTGTTAAGATGAATGGTTCCCGAGATATGCCAGCCACATAATAACCCAGATACTTCGGTGATGAGTAGACATGTATAATTGAGGCGAAGACAACAAATATAAGGAGAAAGAGAGAGACCATTTAATAATGCTTAAAAATAATACAAATCCCTTTTTTACTTGTATAGCTTAGCACTTGATGTTCAACACAACTTTAGGGGCATTTTCCTTCCATAAAAGTATGAATTGAATATATTATTTGTAAAGTCAGACATTTTGAGTAAAGTAATATGTCTTATGTCAATTTTTTAGAATATTCGCTAGTCACTATTTAATGTAGCTTTACACCTTTTCTCCAACAAATGTTTGTCTTTCAGGACTCCTTTTAAACTTTGTCGTCCTCCACAAGTTTGACTGCACTCAAGTCATGGCAGAATAAAAAGCTGCTCAGTTTGTGCAGTTTGACATGAGCTAACAAGGTAAGAGATGAAGAAGTGAGTCAGTGCAAGATCATTCAATTGCAATAAAACTTTTTTTGAAACATTAACATTTCACTCATCAAATAAATATTTGGTGTTCAGCATGTCTTTGTTTTACTGAACACGTCTAGCTACCTTATGGTATCTTTTGTATCATTGGTTACAAGGAATGAGAAGGAAAGTAAACTACTTTTTGAGATCAGGTGAGCAGGCATCAGGAGATTGTTTTAATATCATACTTAGAAGGGTGCATCCGATGTCCAAGGTTATTAATATAACAGGAAAGTTTGCAATGTTGAATAGAAACTGCTCCGATTCTACTTTGAAAATGAGACCTCTACTTAACTCGAGCATTACACCTCAGATGCCTTCAAGGTACGAGAGAATAAAGGACACAAGATATGGGTGATTGCCTCATTCAATGATTTAATGTCATTTGAGCTTTAGAGGCTTGAATTTGATCCAGAATGCATGGCACAGACATCTGCAGCTAAATGTACATTGTACAGTAAAGATGAAAATATGACTTACTTTACTTACTTCTAATGTGTGACATAACAGTGAATTAAGTCTTTCAATGACAATCTGTACAACTATTCTTTACATGACAATGGTAATAGCTGTATTTGTTTGGAATGCAGTTAAATGCAGAAAGAAATAGAAAACATCTGCTGCCAGGAAATATTGAAGCTAACATTTTGATTCTGTTGTCACCACACAACTGTTTAGTAAACCCGCACAGTTTATTCTTATGCTGGAGTACATTAAAGCTAAGGTTTGTCATCATGGAAAATCGAGCAAAAGCAGGCTACACTTTGAAAATAAGCAACCGATACATCCAACCCCCTCTCGTCAAAGCTACATCCCAAATCCCACGAACTTGCATTGACTGACAACAGAAGCTTGTTCGTGACTCGCTCGCTAACTTCTGACTCGTCTCTGCTTCAGCGATGTACTCCTCTTCAGCTGTAGACTCTTGTCACGTGCAGAGAGAGCCAAGGCAGGGTGCTCGCAGGCAGGCAAGTATAGCGACAGACACGTACGCAGCCAATCCTTTCATTCCAACTGACTGATATGATTGTTCGTGTTTATTACAGTCCTGCAAGGGCCACAGACTACTGCTTTTGTTCTTCTTTTTAATTTTATTTATTGACGGCTATCTGGACATGAGGAGGATCTTCAACAAATAGTACGAAAATAGTTTCAGAAACAACCTACCAATCCTACCTTTAAATTCATGCATAATACAACTCTGATAGACTGTTTTGGGGAAACAAGCTACAGGCATTTACCTCCTTATTTGAAACTTGAACCACGTTCAATAGTTCTGTGTAAAACACCAAGTTCAGAACACCAGGCTGGAAATAGATATTTGAGCCTAACCAGCTGAGAGGATGACTTGACCCAACAGTGCATCATTGTGTTGCAGTACAGAGTTAAGCAGACGTGCATCAGGTCACGATCTCAGCAGACTAAGTCACACACACACACAGCATCATAAGACATTTATGGACCAATATAACTGCAGTAGGATGTTTGACAGGTAATCGTGTCTTTCTGTAATGCCAACTAATGCAGTACTCTACTGCCCAGTGCTCAGGTTACACTTCTTTATTCAACTGCTGTCACACTCTTCACGATGATGCAAATGACAGTTGTTCTGAACTACCTGACTCACCCGTTATGGTAAATTAGGAGAAAAGTTTGGTTAAAAATTAACAACCTGACCAGGTTCCTATTACAGGTCAATTATATGAGTCATATTTTTATCATAAAAGAGACCTGAGATAAAAAGGTTAGATCTGGGAGTTTCAATCTCATTCGACAGCAGTCAGGAAAGTCTTGTGTCTTCTTGCCAACATATTCTTTCTTAAAATTGTATCTGTGCGGATAGGTTTCATAATTTTAATAGTAAAATGTTTAATTATCAGGCAGAGGTCTGCACTATGCAAACACAAAACCCAAACCATGACAAAGGGCAGGATGTGATGCCAGATACTGAACAAATATTGAAGATTGCCTCATTAAAGAGCTCTGGAAAGGTGCTGGAAAGGCACTGATAAAGATGCAGAAGCTTACATGAACACTTAGAAAATGGCAGGAAGGAATACGACTGCAAGGAATGAATGCCTATTATTGACTACTAATAAAATGAATAATGATTATAAACTGATGAATCTGTCTGTCATGTTTTTAAATGTATCTATCTATAAGATAACAGAAAAGGTAAAAAATAAAATGACAAAAATAATCTTCAATTTGCTTGTTGTCTGACCAATGGTACAAATCCAAGAATATTGGTCACATGAATATGAAAAGCTATAAAGCCACAGACATTGTTTTGTAGCAATCAAATAATCAGTTGTCCAATTTTAGATGAACCAAATTTAACATGGGTATGGTGTTCCCGTGAGTCGGAGGAGAACTAATAGGACTGACATAGAGGAACAGGAGTTAAAGGAGTATGGGAGACAACAGGCTGGTGTACGGGAGACCTTAATCTGAGCAAGAATGTCACCCTGACAACTGGGAGATCTAAATCTGGACAGCAACTCCGCATGAAAAGAAAGTGGTCACATAAAGTCAAATAACTATCACTAACTCTCTGAAGGAACAATCTGCTCTGTTCTCTCAAAACACAGTCACGTAAATAAACTTAAAGAGCTTATAAAGGAACACATAAAACTTCCCAAAGGAATCACCTTGCAGATCTATGAGGAATAACTTGTCGGAGTCAAGAGTTAAATATTATGCAAGTGTGCAACACAGAGTCAGTTTGCTAAGTTACTGACTACCATGACCTTTAAAACAGACTGGGAGACCAAGCGGCAAGGTTAAAATAAATGATTCTGCACAGTCTCATCAGTAATATCAAATGCTCTTGTGTCACAAGTTAGACCTAAAGCAGGACTTTGGGGGTTTTAAAGAATATTCACTCCATTCATACTACAGTAAACCAACAGACTCACAAGCAGGCAGTGGACTTAAGGCTACACAGTGTTCATTTAGACCTTGACCTAATTAATTTTAATATGTTGAAGTACATCTTGTTGTCTTTGAGTAGCAACCAAGTTGTCTGATAAATCAGATGTTGTTCCTGAGTTTGAGAACTTAACTACAACATAGCTTCTAAATGTGTAACTAAAATTTGGAAGAAATAAAATACAAGAACTCAAATATAAACCACATATAGCATTAACTGCCTGAAGTGCACAAAAGATCAGATTGTTTACACATTTATTTACATTGTCTTGGAGACACACATACTAACAGATTTAAGCCTGCACATAATTCTCAACTTAATGAAATTGGGAAATCATTGTTTAGCGTGTGCATATTAAGTGGAAGATCTATTTCTCGCTCTCACTCGTTATGTATCTGTTTATTTTAATTCAAAAGACTTGTGCGAGGTGCTGTGTTGTGTAGACTTGTGTTCAGGAACAGCTGAATGTCAAAACAGCAGCAGAGAATAAACATAAAACAGGAAGTCTCCCACACATTGTCCCACCTGACAGTTCAGAGACAACTTAAGACCTCAGAGAGTCCGAACCAAGAAATCTCCTCAGGACATCTAATCAGCCGGGCTGGTTCAAAAGTACAATGAGACTTTGCCTAAAGCAAATTAAAAAAATGATTGATTCAACTGATACAAAAATCATCAGTGGACTTCAGGGATAATATATTGTTGTAAATCAAGCAAACATTCTCTATGTTTCTGTGCACAATAAGGCAGATAAATAAACCAGTAAAAGCTTCTGTTGTGGACCAAGCTAATCAACACAGATAGAGTTCAGCAGCAGACACAGAGAGATCATGCTAAAATGCTAATAACACTGGACAAGCCCAGCAGCTATAAAACTGATTAAAAAGCTGAAATAGACTTACTTACTGTGAGCCTGCAGTAGTTAGCATGTGATGATCTGTGCAGGAGAGGGAACTGTCTGGTTTAGTGTATTCCCATTAAATTAAACGATCTCCGCTAGTGCTGCTTTACCGGCCGGCTTCTGTCCTGTCCCGAGTGTGTCCTGTCAGAGCGAAGAGAGAGAGAGAGAGAGCAACAGTGAGGCGGGGTGGAGGTGGAGCGGAAGGGGGAATGAGAGAGGAGGAGGAGGGACATGCGAGGAAAAGGCGTGGTGGTCAATGGTGCCTGAGTCACAATGGACAGATAAGTGACCTAAACGTGAGAAAAGACAGTGGTCTATATAGGGCTTGGTGATGTGGTTTAAATTATTTAAAGATAAAAAATGCTCATATCAGTTGATATCAATAATCACCATGATTAATGTCACATTGTTATTTCTGTTGAGTTTGAGGACTGGTTTTTGCTCCTGGGTGAAGATTGTGGTTGTAAAACTCTACTTTATGAGTAGAGAATGACAAAAACCTGACAACCAGCAGAAGCTTTTAAACATCTGAGGTAGAGTTTCTGTATAAAAATAACTAGGGCCCTCAATAGAGCACATAGATCCACCAAGGTCCAACAATATCATTTAATTCAACCAATTGCTCACACTCATAGATATCAGCCCCCTAAATGTGCCTTTCTTCCATCAAGATCCATCAATTATTCCCTGGAAAATCTGTGACGATGTTGAGAAATATGGGTATTTTTCTAACTAATAGTTTGAGCACAAGCAGGGCAAATCTACAATCTACACAATGAACAAACACAAATGCTGATAATCCTTCCTAAGCATGTGTTTACATTGCCGCATAGCCATCGTGCTATAAGACCGTTTGATCATTTAACTCCTTGAACAACGACTGACTGATCTGCATGTTTACGCTGTGATTTTACATCTTTTGTATGTTCATCAAATAAGGGAATTGTGGTTTCTTAAAGATCTTCCACTTGTTCTAAAATAGAAACTGTCTGGTATTTAACATGAAACCTGATACAGACATGATTTCACAGCAAACAGCTAAAATATTCAGTTACATCACACAAGATGTTTTCCAAAAAGTGATGAATTTCACATTCTTCCGCTTTGCTGAACTCTCTGAGCTGAATCTATGCTTTGACCCCCACATACTCTGTAAACTCATTAAAAGAACAGATTTATCAGCATAACCTTTAACTGTTTGGAGCAACTGAGTCAGCTATTCAATATTTTCATACAGCGCCTTGTTTTTTTTTCAGTCCACGAGAAGAAACTGAGGTACCTTTTCATAATTTTTCTATGCAGGCCAAAATTACTATTGAAGACAAAACTGAAGAAACAAGGTAGTATGATAACATAAACATGAAAACAAACTTTGTGAGCTGACTAGATTTTACTTTGCTGTGGATAAAATTAATTGTCTGAGCAGGGCGGGGGCGATATGACTTAAAATCAATATCATGTGTATTTCAAACTTTTACCTGGATTACGATTAATGGATGATTAATTTAGGTTTTTGTGTATTTTTGTTCTATTTATGTGTTGGGGTGTACCTTCCTCTCGCCAGCTGGGATTGGCTCAAGCCCCCATTGACCCATACAGGATGTGATGTACAGACAATGGATAGATGGATTGTTTGTGCTCAAACAGGATTAGGTGGTCTTAAACATTGCGTCATCTAAAACATGTTAAACGAGGAGGGAAAGAACAAGTGAAAGAAACAAAACTTCTTGACACAGGGACTTTAAAGAGGTTTTTCAACTCTCAACTTCAATTTACTAAATACACACTTTCTTTCAGATTGCATTTGTGTGAGAGGTGTGCCTCTGCATGTCAATCTCGACCGACTATGTTGAACACAGTGAATTATGTGCAGTTGTTAACACACACAGGTCCCATTCATTACCCTGCAGCTTACATTAACCCGTGTGCAAAGAGAGAGGGTGCACCTTCTGTCAGTCTGTGCTGTCTTACTCTATAGTGTAAGTGAAGGTATTTCAGTCAAAGGTTTGGGCACACATTCTAATTCAATGGTTTTATCTTTATTTTTCTTTCCTTCTACATTGCAGATTAATATTGAGGACATCCAAACTATGAAGGAACACATATGGAATTATGTGGTAAACAAAAAAAATGCTCAACAAACCAGAATATGTTTTATATTCTAGATTCTTCAAAGTAGCCACCTTTTGCTTCAATGACAGCTTTGAACACTCTTGGCCTTCTTTCAAACAGCTTCATGAGGTAATCACATGGAATCGTTGTCCAACAGTCAAGTGTTCCCAGAGGTGCTGAGCACTTGTTGGCTGCTTTGGCTTCACTCTGCGGTCCAGCTCATCCCAGACCATCTCATTTGGGTTTAGGTCGGGTGGTTGTGGAGGCCAGATCATCTGACGCAGCACTCCATCACTCTGCTTCTTGGTCAAATGAACTAATCCTCAGCAGCAGAGGTTACTGTCCTCATGAGAGCCAGTTTCATCATAGCGTTAGATGGTTTTAGCGACTGAACTTGATACATTCAAAGTTCTTGATATTTTCCGGATTTACTAATCTTCCTGTATTAAAGTAATGGTGGACTGTCGTTTCTCTTTACTTAGTTGAGTGGTTCTTGCCATAATATGGATTGGATCTGTAGTCGAATAGGCCTATTCACTGTAAAGAGCTGTGCACCAATCCTGCCTCTGCACATCACAACTGATGGTCTCATACATGTTAAGAAGGCAAGAAATTCCACAAATTAACTCTTGACAAGGCAAACCTGTTAATTGAAAACCGCTCCAGTTGACAACCACATGAAGCTGGTTGAAAGAAGGCCGAGAGCAGCAAAGCTGTCATCAGAGCAAAAGGTGGCTACTTTGAAGAATCGAAAATACAAAACATATTCTGGTTTGTTTAACACTGTTTTGTTTACCACATCATTCCATATGTGTTCCTTCATAGTTGTGATGTCTTCAATATTAATCTGCAATGTAGAAAGAAAGAAAAATAAAGGAAAACCATTGAATGAGAAGGTGTGTCCAAACTTTTGACTGGTAGTGTACACTGGTTATTGTTTCAGCATGAGAAGAAAAATGGAGCGGGTGACTCTTAATAACAGAGGAGTCGCCAGTGTTTGTGACAGAGGAGGGTCTGAAGATGTGATGAGATGTTTGCTCTGCTGTAAACTGAGATTGTAAACTCATATTGAGAAGCACTGACAGCTGGAGAGGCAGCGTTCAGTATGTATGCTGCACAAGTGGAACAAGGTCCCAGTTCTGATCTTACTCTCTATTTCAATCACTTTATAACGTTTTAATTTATCTTGTTTTTACTCGTTTATCATCTGTACATGTTCTCTATTGCTGTGATCCACAAATTGCTTTTAAATCGTTGGCTTTTTAACTATTTCCTATTGTTTGCCTTCAAGTTTCATTTTTTTTATTTTAAATCACAAAACACTTTAATTGTGTTTTGAAGGGTATTCTATAAAGTATATTTTAGTTTTTATTATTCTATCTTTTCAATTCCTTTTTTAATGCTCGTTTTTTTGGATTGCCTGAAGTAGATTTTACAACGTGCCGTGATGCCTTGTAAAGCACTTTGGATTGTCTTGTACAAACAAACTTTGCCATGCGTAAGTTTCACAATAAGACAGCAGCTATTACTTTACTGTCAAAGAAATAAAACAGTTAGCTCCACCGGGAAGAGCCCAAATAAACTTGCTAGCTTCTAACAACACGTCGTAAACAATGCGCCACAGCTCCGTGCACGTATGAGCACGGAGCTGTGGGTGGAAATGTGGTTGACTTGTGTTGTATTCGTCAGAAAGTGTGTGCTTGTAAGATGTAAAACAACTTGAATCGTGTCTTCAGCACTTCCACCCTCAGAGGGAAACCCCCCCTGCTGCTGCTGCTGGAGCGCTGTGGAAATTCACCGGGTTTGTTCTGCTCAAAAAAACAAACATGTCGACCGCAGAAGTGTGTGTGAATCAGACCGAGAGGAGAGAGGAGGAGACGAGGTTAGACTCACATGTTGGTTTCACCTGAGCGGGTCCGTGGTCGCTTCAGTGTCTCTGTCAGGAAACTCAGCTGTCACCGCGGCTGCTCCGCTCCGTGTTCCATTTGCTCATCTTCACCGCGCGGGGCATCATGGGACATGTAGTTCTGCGGCGAAACATACTCTGTAATGATAGCAGGCCAGTGCCCATTATAAACATGCCTGTTAGCTTGACCTGTGTTGAAGGTTCAGTGTTTAGAATGTAGTGACACCTAAGGATAAGGTTTTATGTTGCAGCTGAAGATCCCTCCACCCCCCCTCCACCTCCTCCACCTCCAAACATGAAAGAGAACCTGTGGTAGACTTTAGTTGTCATAAAAACTCAAAAGATGTTTGGTTTGTCCAGTTTGGACTACAGTAAAAAAAAAACTAAACATGGCAGCCTCCACAGAGAGTACTCGCTCCCAATGTCAATATAAAGTATTTGAATTTAAAGGGCCCATTCTAAGCCAATGAAAACCACAATTCGTGCAAATTTAGATGAAACACACTTGTAAAAACATCGCAAAGATTATTTCATTATCAACTTCTGCCAATAGATCTCTTTAACTTAAATCTAACTCACTAAACCTTTAGTGCTCAGGAGCTACTTCAGATGTATTCCTTGTAATTATTAAGTCCTCCTCAAAAAGTCCTACAATACACTGTTCCTTTATTTATTGTTTGTGTGCTGGACATGTGTGCAGAGCTTTTCATTAACAGCCTATGGTGTAGAGTGAAGTTGAAATCGTTGCGTTCATCCTACCTGGTTTATCCCCAATAAAGATTTCAATGTCAATATTTTGCACACTGCACTTCCCTGGGCCTATAAGACGCCAAGTGTAAAGCCAATACCATGAGCAGTTTGTAAAATATGCGTTCCACATACAGACAGACAGACAGACATTTGTGTAAATCAGATTTACAGTCAGGTACGTTGAGGTATCCTGCATCTAACTTGCTCAACATATCATTCTTCTGTATGTATATGAAGAAATTGAGCAAGGCTCAATGGCCGGCAACTGGTCACATTCAGATTATTTTAAGCCAGAGAAATCACATCACACTCTTTGGATATTTTTGGTTGACCTATCAGACACAGATCATACACATCGAGCCTGCACAGAATACATAAGGGATGACAAACGCTCATCCTTAAATCCTAAAGACCATAATCTGCTATAAATAAAGTTATTATATCATCTTGCAGATGCAATAGATCTCACAGAAGTTGATTTAGTTGCATACAGTATCTCAACCAGGCCTGTTTCTTTACGAAAAGAGTCCTACAAGCCTGATCTGTCTGATTGTTATGGTTGTCTTTGTGAGAACATCTGTAGTTATTTTTAGCTATCTACCTACTTTATCTGGATCTTCTAAAACTAGCATGGACTCCCACATGTGACTCGAGCAAATGCTGGGCTATTTTAACCAGAGAGCCAAGTACCAAACCTGTTTGAGAATGTGCAGATCCACACACACGCACACAACACACACACACACACACACACACACACACACACACACACACACACACACACACACACACACACAGACACACACACACATATACACAAAAACTCACACGTGTGCTCAGCTATCCTTATTAGGACTTTTCATTTTCTTCCATGCATTATAGACAACCTAACTGAAACATTTCCCATCCTTAACCATGACTAATTCATGCCTAACCATAACTTTAACCTAACCACAAGTCACACATTAACCCTGACCTTAACCAGGGTCTCAGAAATTAAGTTTTGCCTCATTAGGAGCAGGTTTTGGTCCCCAAGAGAACAACTGGTCCTGGCAAGGTCAGTTTTCGTGCAAGAAGGAAGGTAACCAACACACACACACACACACGTACACAAACACATGATCTTCCTGAAACACATGTCTCTGCTCTTGTTGAGTATAAACTGATTGTGAGTCTTTGTCTCCCTCTAGCGGTAAAGGTCTGAATGGAGTGAAGGTTTTTACTATAATCATCTGGTCCAAAGGGTCTCTCTAAACTTTAGTGGAAATATTAATACAATCCAAAAACTTTCATAAAGCCTTGGATATGAAAGTATAATTCAGAATCCAAAAGGCAGATTACTCCAACCATAACTTCATGTTCTATTGAATTGAACGTGTCTTTGTACAATGTTGCTTGTCAAACAGGTCAAAAATGATTTGTCAAGTTAAATCTTTTAATAGGTTTGATATAGCATGTGATTTTTGGGCAGAAACAGCATAATTACAAATTAAAAAGAGCTTTATTTATTCTCTTTATGTTCCTGGCTCACTTTTATACTAACCTAAGTCTTCTGCATATGAATTCTACAGTCACAACAATATGTAAATACACTAAGTACAGAGTTTGTCTCTCCTGGTACAGGTGGTTCACTGCAGCTCTACTGTCCGCTGATAACAAATATTCTTCAGTGGACAGCCAACACTACCCTCTCTGTGTGTCTTCCATTTCTAGTTGATGATTAATAATTTACAACAGCCTCCATCAATCCACTGAGCTAGTGGTCTGCTCCGGGCCACTTCCTCTCACAAGGACAATGGGGCCATTTCCTGCGGGGTGCAAGGCAAAGCATTACAGAGAGCAAAACAGACGAGTATTGTGAAGCAGGGACATCATACTATCAGTGTTTCCTGCTCTTGGAATGAAAGACACTTTTGACCACAGTGAGATTCAGGCTGGTTTGCAGGGAGACTGGAGCCAAGTCAGCCAGACACCAGAGCAGACATGCGTTTGACTCCTGCCTACAGGATATCCAGAGAGTCTCTCCGGACAGTTATCTGACTGTGAAAATATGGTGTGTTTTAATAGAGACAGAGGGGAAACCTCTGCGCGTGAGCCAAGAGATAGTAAGCAAGCAGCCTCTAAGTTATTCTCATTGAAACAGAACAGCTATGACACACACACAAACATACAAAAGGACAGCAACAAGTCCACATTATGAAAAAGTGAATATTAAATCAGCGCTGAAACTGAGAAGTCAGGTAATTTTGGCCGGGTCCCAGTGAGCAACAGTCCCACATGAATACCACTTTGTTCATTCCTGGCTAATTTTGAAAAATAAAGACGCCGCTGTGCTGAAAAACAATGCCACCATTTATGTTACTGCAGCGCCTGTGTCCACTATTTCTGGAAACTGTGAGGAAGCCAAAACAAGTCAATGACAGGAGTCAAAGATGCAGGGGAGAGTCACAGTTTTGAGAACAAAAGGTAGATTCAGATGGTCAGGTTTGTGGATAGGAAAGCCCTGTCCCAAAATATACATTAGGACCTTCAAGTCACATATGAAAGCCCATGAGGGTCAACAAGGTCTGAAGCTATTTTTAAAATGAAGGGCTGTCAGTCCCCACAGATATAATGGTCGACCTTACATAACCATCAGCAGCTTCACTGGCCTTGTCCCCCTCCATCGCTGTCCCTTTTAGCAGGCGCAGACGATGACTGTCACAATGGACACATTAGAAAGAGCCGTGACATTATGCCTCAGGGCAGGACATAGAATATGACCTGACCTATCTGAGCCTGTCACACAGGCAGCTAGAGACACTTAGTTGTTGTTTCAGAAGTACATGCTCCACCAGTGTCTAAAGGGGGAGGGATTCTACCTAACCTTACATGCCTGAAATGAGTAAGCAGCAAAAAGACACACCTTTTGCTACCTGTATTTTTTTTCAGTTGCTGTGTATCAAGTTTTTATTTTTTGAGTGCAGGAGAGGACATGTTATAGTCACAGTGATGCGTAGGCAGCCTCAGTTATGGGATCT